>NC_143255.1:110037134-110297134 GCF_984573655.1 Nuphar pumila | reverse complement strand
TCTAGCATAGAAAATCAAGAACAAAGCACTCTTAGGAAATCAGAAAGAACACATAACACATAGGCCTCCAGATAGATTTGTATCCTACCAAAATTTTACTCTTCAATATAGACCTTGTCTATCAACGATATTTTTTTTTTGAACCTTCCACGTACAACCAAGCCAAGAATCATCCAGAATGGATGAGTGCTATGAATGATGAATTACGAGCCTTGGAAAAATCCAAAACCTAGGATATAAAAAATCTTTCTCATGGAAAGAAGTCTATAGGTTGTAGATGGGTGTTTAAAATTAAAAGCAAAAGTGATGGAACTTTAGATAGACATAAGGCTGGATTAGTGACCAAGGGTTATTTTTCGGAGTATGGAATAAATTATGATGAAACATTTTCTCTAGTAGCAAAGATGACTTCCATTAGAACCCTTATAATTGTAGCTGGCATTAGAGGTTGGCCTATTTATCAAATGGATGTCAAGAATGATTTCCTCAATGGTGAATTGAAGGAAGAAGTTTATATGGATCCACCACTCGGATATGAGGTTCCTGTTGGAAAAGTGTTTCACTTAAGGAAAGCCTTTATGGTTTGAAACAGATGCCTAAAGCTTGATATGATTGTTTTAGTTCTGTTATGGTTAAATTAGGTTTTATTTCCTGTTATACTGACACTGCTATGTTTATTAAGAGATTTGATGCAAATATTGTTATTTTTCTTCTCTACATTGACAACATGATCATCATTGGAGGAGACAAACAAGGAGTTAGTTTTATTAATAATATTTTAAAACAAAGCTTTAAAATGACTGATTTAGGTTTTCTTAGGGCTTGAGGTTGCATATTTTGCTTGTGGCTATTTCTTAACTCAATTCAAGTTTGCTTCCGACATTATAGATATGTCTGAAATTACAGATGAGAAAAGAGTAGATACTCCTGAAGTGATAAATGCAAAAATGAAGATAGATGATGGCACATCTCTTGACGACCCTACTTCTTTTTGCCAAATGATTGGGGCTCTCATATATTTGACTATCACTAGACTTTATATCTCACATGCCTGTATATTCAACCAGTCAATTCCAACATTCCCCTACCATTGTGCACATGAGTGCCATTATGCGTATCATTAAATATTTACAAAATTATGTTTCTAAAAGAATTGTTTTGTCTTCATCCTCCCCACTCGAATTAATTGCTTATACTAATTCTAATTGGGAAGGAGATCCTAATGATAAACACTCAACTACAGGTTTCTGTGTCTTTGTTGGTGACTCATTGGTGTCCTGAAAATGCAAGAAGCATAAAAAGGTGTCATTATCGTCAACTGAAGCTGAGTGCCGGGTCATGGCCACCACAACATCTGAAATTGTGGTTGAAAAGATTATTGGAAGGCATGGGGGTGCATGTGCAATCGCCGTCAAGGATATGTTGTACATAACTGACAATCACACATTTCATGAACACACCAAACATATTGAGATGGATTGCCACTATTTTCCGAAGAGTACCTAAAGAAGACCATCCAACCATATGTAGCATTGAAATTTCAGTTGGCTGACTTCTTTACAAAAGCTCTTCCCTCTCCCCGGTTTCACTTTTTGTTTGATAAACTTTCGGTGACTACACCGCAATTTTGAGAGAAAGTATTAAAGTATATATATATATAGTTTTGCATATGTACATAGAGTTACCAGAACATGAGAACTAGAATATAAGAACTAGAAATATGGGCATTTCCAACACTTTTTTGCAAATCCAACCATGTGGATGTGCTTGGCATCGTGAATTTGCTAGGAATAAACCATTGGATCATGTATTTTCGATAAAAAATGTGATTTTTGAATGCTTGAATATTTATGAAGATTATGAACCATTATTTTAAAGCCTTAAAAAATCTCATTTATGCATCAAAATCAGACGATTCAAGAGTGGGTTCTTATAAAACCAAGCATGCAGATTACATCTATATCTTTATAACTTATATTCAAGAGAAAAGAACAAAAAATCTATGAAAAGCATGGTTCACACATTAGTTCTCATATTTTCAGTTCTCATATTCTAGTGATTCTGTACATATATATACATATATTAATAAGTATATATATTTGTTGATGTAACACGTAAAACCCATTAGGGGTATTTTAGTCATTTTACCTTATATGATTAGTTGTGTTCATTAGGGGCACTTTAGGATTTTCTTCTTTTTATCAAGGGCATTATAGACCTTATAATGCCCTTGAAATATAGCTGTTGGGAGTGATCCCAACGACTATATTTCTAGCCGTTGGGAGCATTTCCAATGGCTCATGATGTCCCTTTTGTGTGTAAATAAGGGATGAATCCCCTCTTGTTTGTTATGCTTGTTCTCATGCTCTCCCTCAATAAAGCCTATATATTTTTTATGTTTTCTCTCTTGCCCAATAGTGACATTGTGTTTGTGATTGTATCTTTACCCATAAGTGGTCTCCATTTGCATGTGTTGTACTTGCCCATAAGAGGCACTTAGTTGTGTTGTTCATATTTCATTACATTCTCATGTTTAACCTATGTCACATGGGTGCGGGTGTGGGTGCGGGGGTGCGACCAGAGTTACCAGTCGAGAAAGCGGGAGCGGGAAGCGATACGGGAAGCAAGGCACTTTAAAAAATTTAGGAAGCGGGGAAGCGTGGGACCACTTAGAAGAAAATTCTGAACCGTCTCAGAAGCGACCTAGGAAGCGAACCGGAAGCGAGGGGGAAGCGAAAAAATGAAAAAAATGGGGAAGTGTGGGGGAAACGTGGGGGAAGCGCTTCCCATAAAAGGGAAGTGTGCTTCCCAAAAAAGGGGGACGCTTTCCCTCACGCTTCGGAAGCGCGACGTTTCGCGCTTCCGAAGCGCGCTTTGGGGAAGCGCGCTTCCCCTTTTGCCTAGGCGCTTCCGGTAACTCTGGGTGCGACACTTTGAAAAAACTTGGGTTTTGGGGTGCGGCGAAAATCTATAAATATATATATATAAAGTCCAAAAGTTGAACATAAATGACCCTGGGTGCGTTGACCGCACCTAGGGTCAGGTCTACCGCACTGGGTGCCGCACCCGCGTCGCGTCGACGCGGGTGCGGCACCTTGTGACGCGATGCGGGTGCGGCACCTTGTTGGCTGAGTGCCTGTGACATAGTGTTTAACTAACCATGACAAAATGTTGTGATTGTGATTTACAATCAAAAGATCTTAAGAAAATCCAAGAATCACAAGGCATTGCAAACATGCTCTAAGAAATTCTCTCGGGAATCATTGATTACCGTGATAGCACTTGGCTGTTTATAACTTTTAGCCTCCAATTGAAAAGTTTCTGTGGATGTTAGTCTAGTTATTTGTTCATTCCTCCAAGTCCAGAGCTATAGTTGGTGAGGAGTCGTAGATGAAATGGCCATTCAAATTGAACATTGCATTTCAAGTATTTACTTTGTGGATTTCTTGACCTTTAAATTGGGATTTTAGTCGAACATGTGATTTTATTTGTTTATGATGTAGCAGTAATAGACGAATGTAGAAGGCTAAACTTGAATCATGTCTAGTAATATTGTACTTCGTTGATAAATATTGCTAGATCATAGAAGCTTGCTCACGTTTCCAAACATACAGGCACATGCATTATACATGCATGCATGCATACATACATACATACATACATACATACATACATACATACATACATACATACATACATACATACATACTTACTTACTTACTTACATACATACATACATACATATTATACAGTGAAAAGGATTAGGTGTTAGCAATATCTTTTGTTTAAAAATTGTAAAAAGAAGGATAAAATCTTAAAAATAAAAAATGAAGAAAATTATGTTTGAAATATAAAACATAGGAAATGAGGAAAATTAGTGTTTGCAATAATATTTGTGATATTTTTAATTTTTGTAATTTTTCAAATATCAAAATGATTTTATCTTTTTAATCTTTTCAAGATATCACTATACATTGAAAATATGGGTGATGTCTGTGATAATGAGTTGTATGTGTGGACGTGTATGTGTTTGCACTCTCTGAAAATCTTCAATATCATTTCTTTAAAATTTTTAACGTAATATTTTTTTTTTAGATTTTGGCAGAACTTTCTATCTTTCATTAGAGTATCCTACATTGTCTTAGAATATCTCAAATATAAAAATACAGTTTCTTGTGGAAATCCAGTGACAAGGGATGCACTGCAAAGTTTCTTTGATTTTACATTACACGATTGTTTTAACCTTTCTATCGGAATATTGGTTGGTTAATTTGCTGGAGCCATTTTCTTTGTTTGGTGAGAAGAGTAACAGAGGTGTATTGGAGGTGTCCATTTGATACATGAACACCTATTTGATTAGGTCCTTTTCCTTTTCCGGTTTTGTATGTTTGCAGGTTTGGCATTGTTACAGGCTATGCTGAGTCAATGCTGGCTGATGTTTAGCATACACTATCATCAGTATGATGCTGAACCAGTGGCGGGGCCAGGAATCTAAACTGGGGTGGACACAAATGCACAGTAAAAGAAATGTAAACAAACCTAAAATCTAATTAAATATTCATGTTATTTAAAAAAATAAATATAAAACCTAAATCCTAAAAAAACCCTAAAATTCTAAGTTTATAACTAAAATCAATCTTGTGGAATCAAGTTTAATGTTGATTGAAAAAAAAGAGTACCTAAATGCTAATTGAAAAAAAAAACTGAAAAAACCCTAAAACCTAATGAAATACTCATGCTTCATGCTGTTAAAAAAAACAAAAAACCTAAATCCTAAACAAACATCATTAACTTGTATATGTTAATTTAAACCCCCCCTAAAATTCTAAGTTTCTAACTAAAATTAAGCATTTCGAATCATGCTTAATGTTGATTAAAAATGAAAACACAAAAATACCTTAAAAACCGAAATCAAACACCTAAATGCTAATTGAAAAAAAAAACACCAAAAAAACCTAAAACCTAATTAAATATTCATGCCAATTAAAAAAAATTAAATATAAAACCAAAATCCTAACTCCTAAATCCTAACAAACAGCGTTCATATATGTAATAATTAAGAAAAACAAAATCCCTAAAATTCTAAGTTTATAACTAAAACCAAGCATGTGGAATCAAGTTTAATGTTGATTGAAATGAAAAAATACAGAAATACCTAAATGCTAATTGTTTTTTAGAGGTACCTAAATGCTAATTGAAAAAAAAAGCACAAAAAACCCTAAAACCTAATGAAATATTCATGGTTCATGATATTTAAAAACTAAAAACTAAAAACTAAATAGAAAACCTAAATCCTAAACAAACACCATTCACATGCATATGCTAATTAAAAAAACCCTAAAACCTAATTAAATATTCATGCTATTCAAAAAAACTAAATAGAAACCTTCAATCCTAATAAATACCATTCATAGTTTCATACATACGTTAATTGAAACAAAAAAATAACAAAACTCCCAAAATTCTAACTAAAATCAAGCATGTGGAATCATGTCTAATGTTGATTGAAGAAAAATGCAGAAATAACTAATAAATATCTATCTTATTAAAAAAAACCTAAATGCTAATTGAAAACAACACAAAATCCCTAAAACCTAATTATTGATATGCAACTATTTAAGAAAAAGTAAATAAAAAATCTAAATCCTAAGTCCTAACAAACATCATTATTAATTTCATATGCTAATTGAAAAAAAACAAAAAATCACCAAAATCCCTAACCCTAAAAAAGGCACAAGAAGAAGAAGTTCGGATATCCACCGTGCTAGAGAGACCGTCGGATGGCAGACGGCTGAACGCAGCCACGCACACAGGCAGCATGCCTGATCCTGGCCTGAGCAGAAATTCAGAGAGAGAGAGAGAGAGAGAGAGAGAGAGAGAGAGAGAGAGAGAGAGAGAGAGAGAGAGAGAGAGAGAGGACTTGTGCAGTGGTGCCTCCAGACGGTGAATGGCCAGAGCCGTCCTCTGGTCTGGTGGTGTTCAGAGAGAGAGAGAGAGAGAGAGAGAGAGAGAGAGAGAGAGGTGGGGTCAGGGGGCGGGGCACACATCGTGCCCTGGCCTTTGGTCGGGTCCGAGTGGTGCCCACCCTGACCTAGGGAACCTCTAATGTGTGCTCCGGGTCAGGGTGGGCACTGCCCACATTGACCCGATAGCCCTTGGGGGAGTTTTTCAGGTCAGGGTGGGCACATGCCCACCCTGGCCATAACGTGTCTCTGCCACTGTGCTGAACAATAGGTCATGTCACTTCTAGCTATGAGCGTCAGAGCTATGACTAATTACATCATGATGGAGGTGCTTTGCTTGTGCTTCAATCTCACATTGTTGATATCATTGTGCATGCTGTTCTGAAAATCTGGCTATGTCCATAGATATGTTGCTTCAAAACAGGAACTTGCTCTTCAAAAGCATGATTTTTGCTATTATTTTATCTCTATTTTATTATTCCAAGATTTGTAACTGCTGACTGTTAAACTTGTTTATGTGTTATCGCTGTACAGCATGCTGTTTCTTTCACACTTGAAATGGTTTTGTGTTTACTGTGTTTATTATGTCAGCTTTTGAATTGTCTGTTGCTGCATCCACTAGTTCTATTTCTTTCTAGTACTTGTGGTAGCAAGATCAGGATATAGAAGCCGTGCTACTTTTCATTCAGGGATATTAAGTACTGCTGTTCATGCACATCATTAGGAATGTTATGCCAATTTCTTTGTTTGTTCTCTAAAGTTGTCTGGATATATATATATATATATATATATATATATATATATATATATATATATATATATATATATATATAATTCCTCTGCAACCCCTGCAAATCATCGCCTTACCACTCGCTCCCTGTTGGTCAGTTGGAATTGGTATTGCATGTCACATTATTTGCAAAAACGTTGATGCTATGGTTTTTATTGGCCAAATTTATTTGAATTAGGTACTAACTTTGCCACATGAATCTGGTATTTATTTATATTTTGGTGTCCTTTTATTGTTATTTATGACTGATTTCATATTTACTGCAATTGGCCTTGCTTTGTTATGTATGTAATGGGTGATGACTTGGGGATCACAAAGAAATCTCTTATTCATAAGTTGCAGAACTGGTGGCAGATTTGGCAGCTGCTTTTGCTGATTAATAGCTTCCTACTGTTGATCATGTATGGATTCACCATAGTTACTGGATTAGGGAATTTGTATAGTAACCTGAGTAACCAAATACTTGGCTTTATTTGTTCAAATGATTCTATTGCAAGCTTATCAGGATCATTGGCACCCAGAGGCCACAACCTTGATGACCATGGATTTAAACCAATTCACGCCCATGGGGTTGTGTTGCACTTTCTAGTCATTATAAAAAAGAATGGAATTCATGATCTGGCACCTTCTAGTCCTTATGGGATAGAAATGGAATAAATAAGAGATTGCCGCCTTATAATCAAAGCAACAGTCTTATTCGATGCTTCTGTGACTTTTTAGTGCTTTGCTCTTTCCTTCCTGCATTAACTCTCTTTGGTTTTCTCTGTTTGGCTTAGGTTCACCTCGAATTGTTAAAACAGTAGTTATGGTCCTTGAGGTCAGTCACTGTCTGGACGAAGTTTGATCCTTTCAAGTTCATTTGCCACTATGCATGAGCTAAGGTGCAATGCCTCTTTTAGTTTTGTTTCCCCTCCCAATAATGTTAATTTTTTCCTTCAATAATTACTACATTTTCTTTTTAGTACAGTATGGTTATAGAAGTCGCAATGCCTCACACAAATGTCACAAACCTGATTATTTTGAGTGCAACAATCCAACCATTGTAAATCTTCACGCGATGATCACCACCCATGAAGACTAGAAAAAATTGCCAATGTTTATTGTTCACAAAAGTTGTCTTTTCTGTTGGTTTCTTGCAATTTCATCTGGAATCCTTGAGTTTTGATGATTGCTTTCTGCAATTACCATGCTTTGCTTTCTTTTCTCTTGGGTAGGTCCAGAGAAATTATTTTAAATCATTCTAGCAGTCTGTTTGATCATATAGTTGAAAGTCCTGTGGCCTGTGCAATGCGTATTTCATGCTTACTGCAAGGGCTTCTGCGTAAATCTCATGAAAGCTCATATAATTCACGATACTCAAATACTTTGTGTTAAATCTTCATGTTCCACAGGATTGAGTACCATCCATCAACTAAATCTTTGTGGGTTTTGGAGAATCCAATCCATGAGTTTCTCCAAGATCTATGTTAGTTTTATTAATGGCATCCAGTTTCATGTGTTGTTTAAATATGTGCAGCTTATTTGCAGTACTTTGTTTCCTTTTTATTCTTTTAATTTTCTTCTTTTTGTTGCAGGTTTTGTCATGCTTTTGAGGTTTTTTATAGCAGTTATGATAATTTCAGATGGAGATGTATATACTTGTTTTTTTTGCCGTTTTGATGCACCTACTTATCCGGAAAAGTGGAATAAGTTTTGCTTCTGCAATAGTATTCCCCAGCTTATCCTACATTTTTGGATAGGCAGGTGCAATCAAACATGCCCTTGTGGAAAGCCTAGAGTTTTGAAGATGGTAAGCTGTTGCATTTGTGTCATTTTCATGCCCCATGTATTACAAGTAAAATACCATCCCTTAAAATATCATGAGTGGAGTTCATGCATAGAGGTGTCTTAATGGCGTTCCATACTTTACAATTGTGTTCAAGATAAAATAGTATTTTCTTTCATATATACCCCATCTAAGTTGGTGAAGCATCTAGTTTTTGATGCGCTTCACTCTAAGATACCCTCCATACACAACCACACCTGGTGTTGAGAGTTTCACCTCCTGAACAGGGCTGGGAAGTGAGACAGGTCAATGGTGCTTGGCTTATAAAGCACTTGCTCAAACTCGTAAAGTAGGGTCAGCAAGTTGAACATGAACAATAGGTGCTTGGCTTGGTTTGGTTTGGCTCGACTCATGTAGGTTCTTTTTAGTAGTAAAAAATATATTTTAGATACGTTTTACCTCACATAGTATAGTCTGAAACAAATGGTTGAAGTTGGCTTGCAAGCAATAATTTTAAAGATAAAATCTTATTGCTTCTAGCTTTCAAACAATGTATATTTTTTTAAATGACCCAGCTCAAGCTCGGTTCAGTAAATGTACATTTTAAATCATATCACTCTTAGCTTTTAAATAATACATTATTTTTTTAAGCAAGCCTGCTTGAACTCGCCCGTTTAGCTCGGCTTGGCACGACAATGGTTCAAGCTTGAACACTTGAAGCTTGGCGTTGGGCTAGTGCAATGAAAAACACTTAAAATGTATCGATTGATGTAGTGTGGGGAACCTATAAATCTCATAGTTTTTTCAGGTGAATTTATGTGTGTGAGGTAATGAAAGAAAGCAACACAGTCATGGGTCAGGTGAGTCACTGGTCCACCTAGCTTTCGGATCAGTGAATTTCAGGCTCAGAGATCCTTTGAGGGAACTTTGCTTGGTGTACAATAGTGAAGTGATGTTGGCATGGAAATGGGGGTTCAAGTCTTGAGAATGACCGTTCGGTGCAAAAGACTGAAGGTTCAACACTTGGGTCAGCAGCAGCAGGCCTAATCTTATAAAGTCGTTTGCCATTCATCCCATTCAAATGAACCATTTGGAGAGAAATGGATCGAGTCCGTGGTGTTAGTTACGTGGGTGCCCAGGTACCTATGCAAACTTTTTGAGATGCAAAAAAGCTTGGTAGCTTGTACCTGCGCTGAATGCTGCAGGTGCTCTGGCAAACCATTTGATAGGTCTCCCAAGACTAAACCTGGCTCATATGTATATATAGGGAAATGAAAACTTACAAAATGAGCATGGTGCTAAATGAAACATGCCAATAGATTTTTGGTGTTTTTTTTCGAAATTCTGACCCATAGATCTTCTCATGATTTATTAGAAATTGACACTTAAATCATGCATTTTGGATGAAAAAATGGTATTTGGAAATTAAAAAATTTATGACAACTGTAGACCGTTTATTTTTAAATCTTTATAAAAGCATATATCCATGCAGCGGAATCAGATGCTCCAAAGAAGTGATTCCAATAAAAAATGGCTATAATTATTAATAAAAATCTATTTCATATGGACAAATCAAACTATTTATTTCATATGGAATCAGGGCTGGGCTTTTTTAAAAAAAAAAAAACATTTAACTGGGTGACGAGCGGCGTCATCTCCATGATGTTCCTCTCCCTGTCCAAGGCGGCAAGGCCATATCCATCGGCGGCGCATTCTTCCTCTACGCCGGCATCGTCACTGCCGGCTGGGTCTTCTTCTACAGCCTCCTGCCGGAAACCGCTCGAGCAGGCCGAGATGCTCTTCTCCGGGAGGAAGGGCACGGCCAATCTTCTTCTTCTCTCGCTGATCAGGCCGTCGCCGGTGAGCTGCAGATGGGGGAGAAGAAGGATGGCGCAGCTGTAAATACAGAGGACGGTAGGGTCTGAGTTGTTCAGGAGAGGAAGGGCTGGCTTTTGGCGTTTCCTGTTCTTGCATGACGTAGTGTTGAAAAGATTCCCGAGCTAGCTACTGAAAGAACACGAGGGAAGGAAGAAGCCAAGAAGCAGAGGAAGATGGCCATACGTATTCTACCGACGAATAGGCCTTTGCGAATAGCTGGAGTGATGTCTTTATCATTTATTGGCATGTTATGTACTTTTTTTTATATAAAGTATTTCAAATGTGATTGGATGTTGAAACAACATGCACTGACTATGACTGGATTGAGAGAGCTCTCGTGAACCGACTGGTCTGGTGGGATCTCCCATGGTAACAGTCTACGGTCTTTCTGGAAGCAAACTAAGGACGACCGTGGGTACCTGGCTTGCCCCGTCTAACCCAAACTCCTAGCGCAAAAACTAAACTCCAAACGCTTCCTCCAAGGGAAGATCAAGATCCCAATAGATGAGCATGTAAGTAGTGGAGAGGCCAGAAGCTTCCATGCGTGTATATTTAGAAATGGGTAGGTGCTTAATGAAATATGCTCAATGATACATGCTAATAGTTTTTCTGCTCTTTTAGTGTTTTTTTTGCAGTTTTGACCCCATAAATGTGTTGAGCATGGTCGATTTATGAGGAATCCGCACCTAGATCATGTGTTTTTGATGAAAAAATGATATTTGGAGCCTAAAAAATTTATAAATATTTTGAACCGTTGATCTTTTGAACCTTATAAAAATGCACCCATGTCAGAATCAAACACTTCAAGAGTTGATCCCTATAAATCACATCTTTACCATCAAATTTTTTTTAAAAAAAAACTTGAAAAACCCATTAAGCATGTATCATTAATAAGCACCTAACCCTCACTATATATATAATGGCGTGAAAGTTTCCTGCCTCATGTGGTGAACCCCACTCAGAGGCAGATTGCCGCTCACAAGCACAACCTCCACTGTCTGCTCATAGATAACATACGTGGGGAGTTCATGCCATATTTTGTGCTCGAATCTGATTGCTAGGCCAGAGATTCTGGATAAGATCGTTCTTGCCCTAAAAGCGAGTCTTGATTATGACAAGTTTGTGGCAGAGGCTAGTAACGCTGGTTCTTGTTTTTTGTACAACAATGATGATGTTCGATTTACGTAAAGATTGTGGGTTCCAGTTGATTTTACTTTGAGGAAAGAAATTTTGCCAGATGCTCATAGATCGAGATACTCTATTCATCAAGAGAGTAACAAGATGTTTTAAGGATCTTCATAGGAGTTTTTTGTGGAACGGTACGACTGTAGTCGATTTTGTTGCGAGATGTCTCACTTGCCAACAAGTGAAGATAGAGCATCAGAGACCTAAAGGTCTTTTGCAGTCATTGGAGATCCCAGAGTGAAAGTGAAATGATATCACCATGATTTTTTTGTTGGTTTGCCGAGAACCTGCAGAAATAACAACACGATTTAGGTGATTGTGGATAGGTTGATGAAGTCAGCTCGTTACTTTCGGATCAATAGGAGCAGATCTTTGGTAAGTATGACATATTTATATGTTGACAAGATCATTCATCTTCATGGAATTCCGCAATCCATTGTATGAGATTGTGATATTCATTTTACTTCACGATTTTAGAAGTAATTGTAGAGTGCGCTTGGTACGACACCGATGTTCATTACTACTTTTCATCCTCAGACAGATGGTCGATTAGAGAGGACTATCTAGACCTTGAAGGATATGCTTCGTGCATGTATTTTGGAGTGGTCCAGAGAGTGGGATAAGCATGTTAAGCTGACAGAGTTTGTATATAACAACAATTATCATGCAATTATTCAGATGCCCCGTATGTGGCTTTGTACATGAGGCCTTACCAATCTCCAAATTATTTTTAGTGAAGTTAGTGAATGAGCTCTTGAGTCACCAAAGATTATTCAATATTACTCAGATCAAGTGCAGATGATTTGCCATAGATTGTTGACAACATAGAGCCGATAGAAGAATTATACTAATAAGAGGCATAGAGATTTGATTTTCGTGGTAAAAGATCACATCTTCGTGAGGATTTCTTTCACAAATAGTGTTTTTTACTTGAGCCCTAGATATGTTAGACCTTTCGAGGTGCTGGAGAATATTGGTGCATCAGCTTATCGAGTGACTTTAATGCCATATTTTACACCAGTTCATGATGTATTTCATATTTCAATATTGTGAAAGTATGTCAACGATCCCTCTCATGTGATTCTATATGAGGATATCGAAGTGCAAGAGAATTTGATAGTGAAAGAGTGCCCTATTGAGATCGTAGACCATTGAGATAAGATCTTGAAGAACAAGGTGATTTCTCTTGTCAAAGTGAGATGACAACACCATGACATTGAAAAATGCACTTGAGAGTCAAAACAAGACATGCGTAGTCATTACCCTTCGTTGTTTGCATGAATTTTGAGGTCATTTTTTTTTAGTGGGGTAGAAATGTAATATTTGATATTTTCTTGATTTTCATAATTTCTGAAAATGGTAATATAGTTAGTTTTTTGTGAAATTGACATGTTTAGTCACGTTCTTACAATTTTTTTGAGAAGAACGATCTTTATTTCATCAAAATCAAAGTTGTAACAAGTTTAGAGCATGCCCGACAAATTTTAGAGGCATTTTGGTCAATTTTGGATTATTTTGAGGGTATTTTTTTCTCGAAAGACATAGTCATCCAACCTAGAGTTGACCAGGTTAGTCAACTGCATGTAGGGATATATCCAAAATTATTTGAATTGTTTTGATGAAATTCTTGTAGTTTTATGTGAGAAAACAAGATATAATTGGACTTATTTGGTTTATTTGGTCAAGTTTTCTTTTTTGAGAGCAATATGATCTTTTTGGTAGAGGCAACAACTGCAGCTATTGCCCAACTTAGTCAACCCTAATAGGTCAAACCTGTTAGGGTCAGCTGGACCCATGCAATGTGGCAGAGGCGTCCTTTCTTGTGGTTAGGACAACTAGGTTATCACCTAGTTAACCCAACTAGTGAGCTAATTAGAAGCCACATCCTTATCCAGTTGGGATCTGGTTAGAATCCAACCAGATTTGGACACTTTTAGATCTATTTTGCCAACCCATACTCATTTTATGTGGGGCCCTATTCAAACCCCTCTAAGGCCACAAATTTCTTCTCTCTCTCTCTCTCTCTCTTGTTGAACCTTCTCACTCTCACAATTGCACTCACCTTCTCCCTACACTCTCACATTCTCCCTCCCTTGGTGGATGACCCACCAGATTCACCACCACCTTGTGGTTGAGTTGCATCCTTGCTAGAGAGTTGCTGCAGTTGAAACTATGTCCAAAGGTACCTCAGTTCATGTTTGGGTTGTATGTCGATGTTGACTACTTTCTTGTTCATGTGTGGTAGTTGAGAGTTTGAGTTTTTGTGTGCGAGTTGCACATAATGCATTTAGTCGACCTATTCCTGTTGGATAAGCGATTCAATGTAGGTGCACAATTTTTTTCTCATAGATAGCAAAACATGCTAGGACTACATGTAGTTTTGTGTTATGATTTTTGTGAAAAGCATGCTTAGAGTGTTTTTGTATGTTAAAAAAAACTGATTTTTGGTGATTATGGGGTTTGTTGATGTGTATATTGATTTAAAACACACCTAGATGTGTTGGGGTTGAGTTTTGTTGGAGTTGTGTGTTTGAACCCCGATTTTTTAGAGTTTCAGTAGTGTGAAACCGAACAAAAAATGCCTTAGGGGTTGACTCCTGCATTTCTGGGGTAGACTTTTGTGTATTTTCATATTTTGGTCGACCCGAAGGTTTTCCTGCAGATCAGGGGTCGACTCCTCCATGTTATGTTGTGTATAGTGTTGTAGAGAGGCAGCAAGTCAACTCCTTGTTGTGTAAGAGTGAACTCTTTTTGTTTTAGAGTCAACTCTTGCACCCTGAGAGTCTACTCCTGCATATAGTGAGTTGACTCATAAAGTGAAGAGTCAACTTCTTTATGTTGTTTAAAGTGCAGTTAAGCCCAAGTGTTGACTCCTGGACCAAAAGAGTTGACTTCTGGGCATTGTTTATGCTCTGTTTAGCTCAAGAGTCGACTCCTGTGCTTAAGAGATTCAACTTCTGAGTAAATTAAGTGATGAATATGGTGAATTTATGTGTGATTGCAGATTGTTTGGCTTGTGTTTTGGTGAAACTAGCTCGAAGTAGCTGTGCATTGGTTGGTTGGACCAATGTTGATGTTCTTTTAATATGCACTCATATTTTCATAAATTTTTCAATTGAACCATGTGTTTTTGCTTGTGTCTTTGCTCAAATTAAGCTTTAAAAACAAAATATATATTTGTTGTTATTGAAAATTGTGGGTAATGCAAATCTGTATTGTTTTCTGTTATAAGAATGTCTATACTTTTGATTTTTGTAACTGTTAAACAAATTGAAATTTTGTACCTCTGTTTTATTATAAAAGTATGTTAAAGATTTGATTTTTATACTTAATTATGCAAACTAAAATCTCTTCATTCGTTTATGTTTCAAATGTATTAAAATATGATCCTTTATACCTGTTAAAGGAGTAAATTTTTTTGTAGTTTTACCTTGGTATAAAAGGGTTTAGAAATCTGTTTTTTGTACCTATTACATAAACTAGAATTCTATTTTAGCATGTAGACTATTTTTAAATGTGTTTCTTTGAAATCTAGGCTATTAGTTTTTTTAGGAAAATCATGTTTTAAAGGCAAATATTTTTAGAAATTGTATGTGCAGCAGATTCCTTGCGAAGAAGGATGTTTGAGCATGTTTCTTGGATTTACATACTACTAATTGTGTTGATGTTTTGGCTCTTTGGGTAAAAACTATATTAGAATGGATGAGTAAGGTTTTGAGATTGAAATATATATTTGAGAACTTGTTAGAGATAAATGTTGGATTGAAATATGCATATGTTCTAGTTGTATAGCTCAAAGTTGTATTTATGTCTATGAGAGCTTAAAATATTATTTTATGTTTAAGATTTCATGAACCACGTATATTAGGTTATTCTTTCTCACCCTTGAAAGTTGTGTTGGAGCATGATGTGGTAGTACCACTATTTGGTAGAATTTTCATAGCTCATAATAGTATTTTTGTGAAGCTACCCAAATTTACAAAGTGTAAGAGTCGACCCTTGTTGTTTCAGAAGTTCGGGCAGACCCGAGGATCGACCCCTGCTTTATGGGGGTCGACTCCTCTTTCTCTAGACAAAGTTCAGTCCTGTTTTGAAAGAGTTGACTCTTATTTTTGAAAAGTTGATTCATTTCAAAAGAGTTGACCCTAGTTCAAAAAGGTTAACTCTTTGTTTTGTAAGAGTCAACTCTCTCTTTTGGAGAATCGATTCCTTTGAAAGAAGAGTCAACCCCTATTCCTGTTGAGTTGACTCTTCTTTGTAGCGTTGACTTCGGTAGACAGAGAGTCAACCCTGCATTGAAAGAATCCACTCCCAAAACGAAAAAGTTGACTCCTGTGAGATGTTTTACCGAAGTGTCGACTCTTGAGTATGGTTTATGTTCTGTTTGGACTGTGAGTCGACTCCTGTGCTCAAGAGAGTAGACTTTTGTGCACCATAATGCAATATTTTGCTGGTTTTAGCTCGGATAAAAGCTGTTGAGCTTGAGATTTAAGTAAATCACCCCAAGAACATGTTAGAAGACCCATGTGTGTTGTATTTTTAGATGTGATGCACTGATATGTGTTTGGTGGTCTAAGAAGGATCCGATTTGTGTTGAGATGAACAAGTTTGTAAGTATGCATGCATGGAATGATGCATATGAATGTGATTCATGCTATTTTCATTTTAGTATGTTTGATGAAAGGTTTATGTTATGTAAATGCAAGTGTGAAATTGCATAGTTTAAGCATGCATGATCTTGTTTGGTTGTGGTTCATATTTGCAAGTATGACAATATGAGATTATGCTATTGATGTGGGCACAATATTAGTTATGTATTGTGGATATACAACACATAGATGAATGCATAGCATGAAGCCAATTAAGATATGTGTGTGACGTTATGTGTGCAATAAGAATTATTCATAAATAGCATATGTTGCTTAATTAATAAAATTTTGTAGTTCGTTAGGCAATGGCTATGGTACTGTTGTGGGTACCTAGATAATTTGCATTAATACGTATAAACTAAAAATAAAATGAAACAAGTTAAACAAAGATGTTTGGTTATGCCCTGAAAGATGGGGTAACCTATTACCTTGAGTGACTTTGTACTCATTTTGTGAACGAGTTTGCACCAACCTGGTAGGATGCTAAGTTGACGATAGACTTATTCTCAGTGATGATGTTGTATTGTTATTGTGGGTCTCATCTTTGTTACTAAGTGTAGACTAGTCCCTAATCATGGTGGCTTAGGAGACATGACTCCTCTGAGAATGATGTCTATGCTACGTACGATAGCGGTAGTGCACTATGACTTTATCCAAAAAAAAGAACGCCTTGATGAAAGGTTCTAGACCTTGATTTTAGTATAACTACATGGTCTTGGGGTTAATAAAAAACAAATACTAGTGTTTGAAAATACACTTAAATATAGATCAGTTTGCCTATAGCGGCCTGAAGCAGTGATGCCAATGTATAAACAATAATTAATATCGAAACAAAGTTAATTACATTTGCATCATGTAGAAAGCAAAAAATAAACTTAAATGGAGAGAGTAATTAAGATATGTGCATGCATATAGGATTGAACATGTCTTGATTTATGTGACATGTAAGTTTGCGTGTAGACTTAGTTGTGATTGCTATCATGAGATGAGAGGTCGGGTTTCTTATTGAGACAGTGTTGGTCTCACCTCTGTTCACTTTCATTTCTTTAGGTATCCACGGGTAGGCGTGCTGTAGCGACAATGAACGTGTGAATTGAGTATCTCTAGAGCTGGATCATGGACCCTTCTAGTCATGGGACTTGTGTGTTTTGAGACTTTCATGCATTATAAATTTTGTTGTTTTGTAACTGGAATATGTATAAATAAATTCTCTATTAATGAACTCTCTTTTGAATGAAATGAAAAAGATTAGTAGATTTTGAATCTTGGGTTCAGTTGAGTGTTGACAATGTTTTATCTTAAATCAGTTTTTATAAATCATGTTTCATCGTTGTTTTATCTTTTAAATAATTTTTTAAAGAAAAAAAGCCTCGTAAATTTCAGGTTCATTAGTAATAATAGGGTGCCCCCAAGCACCTACTCCTACCTAATAGAATTTTCAAAATTTGAGTGTTTTTTTATTGATTAGACCATATAAATATCATGGAAAAAAAGTTTTGGATCATGTGATTATGACGTAAATGTAGGTTTTTTATCACCATAAAAAATCAACGGTTCACAATGTACCAAAATTTCATGACTTAAAAAAGCTTACTTTGATGTCCAAAAAACCATGACGCTAAACATGATTCCTATAAAAAAACTGTGTTAAGTATATCTATAAGGTCTGATGGAAAAGATGCAACTTACAACTATGATTTTTAGTACGTGGGACCTACTCCTGAAACACCAAAACAATATATATATATATATATATATATATATATATATATATATATATATATATATATATATATATATATATATATGCTACTGTTCTCCGGGAGTACCTACTCCCACATACTAGAAATCATGGTTGTATGTTGTAGCTTTTCAATTAAACATTATAGAAGTACGCAACATAGTTTATTTGATAGGAATCATGCTTTGTATCATGTTTTTTGACATTAAAGTAAGATTTTTAAGTCATGAAATTTTGATACATTGTGCGCCTTTTGATTTTTAAAGGTCTTAAAAAATATACATATACAACACTGTAATCACATGATCCAAAACTTGTTTTCTACTAAATAATGCTTATAGATCATATCTATAGGGTCTGATCAACTAAAACGTTTAAGAAATTTGGCAGTCTAAAGCTTTTAAATAGGTGGGATTAGGTACTCCGGGAGTAGTTTAGTTGTAATCTACGTGTTTGATTTAATGAAAATTGGCACTCGAATGTTCTTCCTGTATGAATGTTAATTTTTAACCCTCAAAAAATTATATTTTTATCTCTCGATTCATTGGTCAATTCCTGCTATTTTGAGCCTGCTGATTACAAACATAGTGACTAATTTGATCAAAACAACCTCACTCAAAGAGTTGCAACTAGGCCGTTTCTTATCCACACGGAACCCGACCCGTATAAGATTTCTCATACCCAAGTCTTTACAAACTCTAATCGGGTTTGGGTACCTGACTTGGTACCGAATTTCCTTTACCTGGACCCAAACCCGAACCCGAACCCGAACCCGAACCCGACTGGGTTCTAATTCAACATCCACGAGAGGGTCGCAAATGTTCCCCGTTCCTAGTGTAGAAAACAAAGGCCGCAGCATATCCCCGTTCTGACATGCCATGGACTCTCTTCTTTACCATAATTTCACCATTTTTCTTGTGTTTTTACGCTCTTCATCTTAGAAGGGTGGGAGCAAGGAAAACCAACCAATACGAGAGAGAGAGAGAGAGAGAGAGAGAGAGAGAGAGAGAGAGAGAGAGAGAGAGAGAGCATCCTTCCCCATTGCACGCCTTTTACACGGTGTCCCCTCAACGCCCGGTGAACGGCTCACCACTCCCCCTCCATTCTTTGCTATTTTTGGGCTTCAATCCCCCTGTTCCTTCGTTGCGTCTCAATTTCCTCTCAATGAGGATCCTATTTTGCAAATTCTTTCCTATCCGTTTTTTGTAAAAACATGTGAAGGAATTCCTCCACATCCTCATCCTGTATCATATGTCTATGCAACCCATAGTTTGCTCATTTTCTATTCCCAACTCCTCTATCATATGCCAATTCCACCCATGGTTTGCTCATTTTCTGTTCCCAACTTCTCTCACAAGAACCCCACAGCATTTAATCATTATATAAAGATATTGTATAAAGATGTTACAACAGAGCCATTATTAAAGGATACTGCCCATCACCATAAATGGTGTCTTATAGGAAATCATTAAACAAATGGGTAGTGTGGTAACTTGCCCAACCTTGTGTTTTTCACCCTGGGCAGGAAACATATTTATTTAATAAGGGAAGGGCAAAAGAGAAGAAGAACCAAAAGGCAGCATGTTACTCTCTCCCCAACCTTCCACAGTCCATGCCTTTCTCTCTCCCAATCTAAACCCACCTCAGGTGGGGAATAAGAGGGTGCATTTGTTTATGTTGTGTCCTTTTGTGTGAGGGTCACCCAAAGATATCTTCATCAGCAGCAACATTGGTTTTTGTGGGTGAAAGAGAAAAAAACAGAGGGAAGAGAAGGAGAACAACAGGAGCGTGGATAAGTTGGTGTGGGATCAGGTGGCGAAGGGAAACACCAGGAGCAGCGGCAACGGGATCATGGGGAGCGCCACCAGGCTCATGACCTACACCATCCTCTTCCTCGCCACCACCTACCTCATCTACTTCCTCAACCTCCTCGCCGCCCGCTCCTGCGCTCCCCAGCTCCCTTCCTGCGACTCCTCCTGCAAATCCTCCTCCGATTCCTCCGCCGTCGACCGGATCGCTTTGCCGGCGTCTCCCAACATCACCACCACCATGGCTCCGACGAAAAGGGCTGCACCGGCGATGGGGACGGATTTGAAGCACATTGTGTTCGGGATCGCGGCGTCGGCGAGCCTGTGGGAGAAGAGGAAGGAGTACATAAAGCTGTGGTGGAGGCCCGGGGAGATGAGGGGGACGGTGTGGCTGGACAAGCCGGTGAAGCAGCGGCGAGGGGAGAGGCTGCCGCCGGTGAGGATCTCCGGCGATACGTCACGGTTCGCGTATACGAACAGGAAGGGCCACCAGTCGGCGATCCGGATATCTCGGATCGTCTCGGAGACGGTGCGGCTGAAGCTGGACGGGGTGCACTGGTTCGTGATGGGCGACGACGACACCGTCTTCGTGCCGGACAACCTGGTCCGGGTGTTGTCCAAGTACGACCACCGGCAGTTCTACTACATCGGCTCGCCGTCGGAGAGCCACCTCCAGAACATCTACTTCTCGTACGGCATGGCCTACGGCGGCGGCGGCTTCGCCATCAGCTACCCGCTGGCGGTGGCGGTGGAGCGGATTCAAGACCGCTGCATTCAGAGGTACCCGGGGCTGTACGGCAGCGACGACCGGATGCAGGCGTGCATGACAGAGCTCGGCGTGCCGCTCACGAAGGAGCCCGGCTTCCACCAGTACGACGTCTACGGGAACCTCTTCGGCCTCCTGGCGGCGCACCCGGTGGCGCCGCTCGTCTCTCTCCACCACCTCGACGTGGTGGACCCCGTCTTCCCCAACGCGTCGAGGGTGGAGGCGCTCCGCCGGTTGCTCGAGCCCATGCGGCTCGACTCCGCCGCGCTCATGCAGCAGTCCATCTGCTACGACAAGGCTCGCGAGTGGACCATCTCCGTCTCGTGGGGCTTCGCCGTTCAGATCTTCCGCGGGATCTTCTCGCCCAGAGAGATCGAGATGCCCGCCAGGACGTTCCTCAATTGGTACCGGCGCGCCGACTACACCGCCTACGCGTTCAACACCCGCCCCGTGAGCCACCATCCCTGCCAGAAACCCTTCGTCTTCTACTACGAGAAGGGCCAGATCGACCGGATGAGGCGCGGCGTCACGGTGACCCAATACGGGACGTATCGGGTTCCCGACCCGGAATGCAGGTGGAAGATGGCGTCTCCGGCAGTGATTCAGACGGTGGAGGTCTACAAGAGATCGGATCCACTTCTCTGGAGCAAGGTATTGATAAGAAATGAGAGACACCCATTGCTTTTTTTGGCGTGATTTTTGGTTGGTGTTTATTAGTTTTGAAGAAAAAAAAAGTTTTGATGGAGAATGCTTGTGATTTGCAGTCACCGAGAAGGAGCTGTTGCCGGATTTTGCCGTCGGAGAAGAATGAGAGCTTTTTCATCGACGTTGGTCAATGCAGAGACGGGGAGATTAGTGTAACTTAGGCGTCCAATAGAGGCGGGTTCCTTTTGTTTCTTCTCTTATCTGAATTCTCTTTATTTTTCCTTTGTTGGCAGAGAAAAATTAGACCAGGGAAGAGATGAAATGTTCATGGGTGTGTATAGAAATTACAACTTTAAATTACTCTATAGTCTCTATACCCATTTTTGTTTTTTACATCTTCGTGACTGTTGTCACCTTCTTCTTTGAAGGAAAGAAAAAGCAGCAGGAAAAAGGTACATTGCTTTCTTTCATTTATTTTTCGTCCTTTCTTTTCCGCAAGTTAACAGTACATCACAAGTTCGAAACCCACGGGTGGCTCAAGTTGAAGCTAAGCTTACTTCCTGGTGAGCAGGGGGGACCTCAAGGGTTTTATCCACGAGAGGCTAGCCAATATGTTGTCGGTAATAGGGTTTTTTCTTTGAATTATCCAAAAAAGATTTAAATATGAAACAATTCTTTGGATTTGGAAGATGGACAAGGTATGGGCAATAATATAAAATGCAGTTGTCGTTGGTGTTGATGGTAGCGTAGACACGTGAGAGTCTGGTATGGGTTGATTTCTTTTCTTTTTAGGTTCCTTTTGAATACTTAAAAAAAAAATAAAAAATTCTGAATATATGTTAAAAGAAGAAAAAAAAAAGATGGCCCGTTTGGGGCAGATTTCATCTCTGTCTTCTGCTGTCTTTTTCTTGGCTTAGCCCGTCACAGAAAAGGGTGGCCATTTATTCTTCTCATTTATGAAAATTTGTTTAGTTTCAGTGGGCATTTTATATATCAGACCAGAAAATTGGCTGAAATGAGTAGATTCTGACAGTCATATATGTACGTATTGGCTGTCTCATATACGTAACTTTTTTCAGTGTTATATGATGGTATCAACTATGGACGTATGGACCTGGTAGCCTTTGAAAAAAAAAGTTTAACTATGATACATTATTTTAGAGTATTGATTATGATCTTCTCTGCATTTGTTCTAATCTCCATGTCACTCTGGTTCCTTTTCAATGCAGAACAGACTAGAAGTTAATACTATATATAAGAGAGAGAAAGAAAATAGGGGTAGCTGCCGATAGGGATGGCAGTGGACTTGCGGAAAATGGGCCCTACCCCAACTTGCCCAAGGTGGGGATGAAGGTTAAAATCAAAACCCGTGCCGGGATTGACTTACCCTTTCCCGGTCCGGTCCCGATCCCCGCCCCATATCGCGGCTCGGGGGATAGAGGACATGAAATGGAGATGGCGGTGGGGATGGAGGTTAAAATCCAAATCCGTGCAGGGATGGAGGTCCGAATTTTGAGACGGAGCGAGAGTAGAGATCTTGTTCACCTCCCGGGTCCACTGCCATCCCTAACTGCCGACTTCGATCCATGCCATCAGCCTCTTGGTCTTTTGAAGTTTTTTTTTTTCAGATCTAACTATACAAATGTCTTCTATATGCGAATGGACTCTTGGATCATTGGATCCCAACTAGTAAATTCTTTATAAGTCAGTGTACAATTTTGATAAATATTATTGCTGAAAAATTCATGTTTTATCTTTTTTCTATCCAATCGATCATACTGAACGCATCTATGCCCTTAGATTTGCAAAAAGCACATCGAATACCCCCCATTCACTCGTGTCAGGCTCTTAAACTTAGGTGATTAAT
The DNA here is from genome assembly GCF_984573655.1 of Nuphar pumila. Taxonomy (NCBI): domain Eukaryota; kingdom Viridiplantae; phylum Streptophyta; class Magnoliopsida; order Nymphaeales; family Nymphaeaceae; genus Nuphar; species Nuphar pumila. The sequence continues at coordinate 110,274,077 of NC_143255.1, read as the reverse complement.
GATTACCATCAACCATTCTGTAATTTATTTCCTTGGGGCCGTTTTGAATGAATAGATATTCCTTTTTTTTGTTGGTTTGTTTGTGTGGTAGCCTTTGGCCATGCTAAGCGTTTGGACATGGTCTCTCTCTCTCTCTGGCTTTCTCTCTAAGCAAGCTAGGGTTAGGCAAGTACTAGGGGTGGCAAAACCTGACACGACCCGCCAACCCACCTTTTAGGCGGGTTTGGGTTGGGCTCAAACTAACCTATTTAATAAACGGGTTGACCCGTCTAACCCATTTATTAAACGGGTCGGGTTCATGTTAGGGGTATGCCAACCCGGCTGACCCGTTTAATAAACGAGTTAGGCTGATGGGTCAATCCGCCAACCCGACCCGATTGCCACCCCTAGCAAGAACCCTGACAGATTATATCAAAGATCATACAATCACATAGAAAGATACCAGTCTTGAAGATTATCCTTTCACACCCAATCACAATCAAGGATTGCTAAATTAGATAGACTTCTATGTACATCTCTTATCCTCTTTGGCTTTATGTTTATAATTTCTCGGTTACATAATATAGAAAAGCTGGTTTAGTTTGCGTTATCCTCATTCGGCGTGCATTTTGAAAACGGTGGTTGTGCTTGAATGGCATTGATGGCGTTCAATTATGTTCGCCTTTAGTTAACTCCGGTGGAATGCCCATTACAGTCATAGACTCACTGTCTCGGATCGAGCCTTTGGAATGGGGCATGTGTAGTGCGAAAATTCTATGCCCGTAACACTCACAGTCCTTTTGGTAAAGATAAACTATCTGATATGGTTCACGTGAATTTGTTGGCAGCTGAAAATTGGAGGTCCAAATGGCTAAAAGGTTGTGCAAAAGAAGAATCATTCATGGGACAATGGAGTGATTTAGGGCAACTTGAAAAGGTATGTGGTTGGAACATCTCTTGATTTAAAAATTTAATGTAACCAGCCATAAGCTATTGTTGAGGTACTTGTTTGAACTAGGGGTGGCAAAATCTGACACGACCAGCCAACCCGCTTCTTAGGCGGGTTCGGTTTTGGCTTAAACGGGTTCGTGTCATAAACGGGTCGACCCACCTAACTCATTTATTAAACGGATCGAGTTCGTGTTAGGGGTATGCCAACCTGCCAACCCGGCTGACCCGTTTAATAAACGGGTTAGGCGGGCAGGTCAACCCGTTTACCTGAACCTGACCCGCCAACCCGTTTACCCAACCCTGACCCGCCCGTCAACCCACCCGCTAACACGAACCATGACCCGCCAACCCGTTTACCCGACCTGACCCGTTTATTAAACAGGTTAACCGTGTTGTGTCGGGTTACCCGTTTAATAAATGAGTCGAGTTAGTGTTTGCCACAGCCGACCCGTTTAATAAACAGGTCGGGTTCGTGTTGAGGTATGCTGACCCGCCAACCCAACCCGATTGCCACCCCTAGTTTGAACCAATGTTGTCAGTATGGGTTTATCGGTAGAAAATCGATATGTTTCACTCTAAAATCGGTTATTTTTTAAAAAAATGTAAAAAAATACTTAAAATTGTTTTTTAATAATATTTTAATGACTTTAACACATGTTACATTCAGATTGACACGTAATATTTTTTTAATTAATTTTTGGCCGATTAAGAACGATTCACATGAGTATTGCCATTGGTATCAGCCAGACTCAGGTCCGATTCACCTGAATCGTTTCGACCAAATGATACAAGGCCGATGCCGATACTGACAACATTTGTTTCAACTTTTAACTCGTTTTAGATTTGGTGTTGAACAATATCACAGCATAGAATTGTTTGCAAAAGTACCAAAAAGAAAAACTTTATAAGCGTACAAATTAGTATCCCGTGAGTTTTGAAAAGCTTTCTGATATTTCATGTACTTTGATACCCCTAAATTATCTATTATAGCATATTGAACAACTTTTAGCGGTGTCAACGGGTCGAGTTTACCCAGACCTGACCCGAATGAAACCCTATAGGGTCCGGGTATGGTGATAAATAATAAGACCAGATTAACACACGGGTCCGGACCTGAAGGTCTGATTAATACATGGACCTGGGTATAATTTGTGAAATTTTATACCAGACCCAGACCTAGACCCAACCTGAGTTCCGATTAACATCCACAAATTTTCAATGTAAAAATGACAACAAATATGGTTTTACCAGGTATGGTCTGGGTCTGGTTCATGTAGTTCTTATCGGATCTGGATATGGTTTTTCTTATAGTAAACCCAATTAGACATGGGTCCAAACCTGATACCATACCATAAAATTGGATCCAAGTCTGGTTTTACCTGGGTCCGAACCTGATACCATACCTAAAAATTGGATCCAAGTCAGGTTCTACCTGGGTCAAAACCCGATACCGTATACAAAAATTGGGTCCAAGTGTGGTTCTACCTGGGTCCCAACAAAACCCGACCCGTTGACACTCGTATTGGTGTGGAAGGCAAACTTGAGGGTTATTTTGGTGCTGTTGGCTTGCTGACAATAGTATTTTTACCATAAGGTTTTGTGTATCGAAGGGTGAAACGTAGATGGGGGCAAAAGTAAAGTTCTCATCGCCGGTTGCATATAATTATTGGAATGTTAGTAAGAAAGAAGATTTGGGGAAAAAATGGACCTGAACACAATCCCTCCCTACCGTGGGATTTGGATCAGATCCATTAATTAAATGGGTTGGATTCAGTTTTAACCTTTTCTTACGCCAACATCCAACATAGTAGTTTCTGCTGATTAGAGTCTGAGATGTTTGCATATTATAAAGTATATCCTGTTAGGGTAAATAGAATACCCATTATATATATATATATATATATATATATATAATCACTAGAATATGAGAACTTAAATATGGAAACTAGAATATGAGAACTAGAAATATGGGCCCAACACTTTTTTCACATGGATGTGCTTGGCATGGTGAATTTGCTAGGAATCAACCATTGGATTGTATATTTTCAATGAAAAATATGTTTTTTGAATGCTTGAATATTTATGAGATTATGAGCCATTGATTTTAAAGCCTTAAAAAATCTCATTTCTGCATTAAAATGGGGCGATTCAAGAGCGGGTTTTTATAAAACCAAGCATGCAGATCACATCTGTACGGTTAGATTCAAGAAAAAAGAACAAAAAACTCATGAAAATCACGCTTCACACATTTTTTTGATAAGCCATTGTTTTTTTGATAGGCAATAACGCTCCACACATTAGTTTTCATATTTTCAGTTCTCATATTCTAGTGTTTATATATATATATATATATAGTCACTAAAATATGAGAACTAGAAATATGGGCATTTTTAATATTTTTTTTTGCAAATCCAATCATGTGGATGTGCTTCATAGGGTGAATTTGCTAGAAATCAACCATTGGATTGTGTATTTTTTGATGAAAAAATATGATTTTTGAATGCTTGAATATTTATGAAGATTACAAATCATTGATTTTAAAGCCTTAAAAAAATCTTGTTTATGCATCAAAATTAGATGATTCAAGAGCAGGTTCTTACCAAACCAATTCAGCATGTAGATCACATCCGTTAGATTTAAGAGAAAAAAAAATCCATGAAAGTCGTGGTTCACACATTAGTTCTTTTTCAATTCTCTCTCTCTCTCTCTCTCTCTCTCTCTCTCTCTCTCTCTCTATATATATATATATATATATATATATATATATATATATATATATATATATATATATATATATATATATATATATATATATATATATATATATATATATATATATGGTTTTTCAATTTTGGCTCAGTTTTGAACAGGGCTGAAAATGAGTTGGATATGGGTCAGGCCAGACTTGACCTACACTAGGTCTAACAGTCTGGGTGTGACTCGAATCTTATGATCATGAAGTCCTGGGTCCAGTCATAATCTGAGTTTCTGTGGTACTGGATTTGTCAAGAGAAGATGATACCTGTCATTTTTAATTTGTGTGGAAAATGCAAAATGGATTGGTTAATTAGACCTGTTTCTGACCTGGATACAGATGCACCAGATCATATATGTTTCAGGTCCAGCCCAGGTTCGAGTCATGTATTATGTGGATCCGACAATATAGGTCAGGCCGGGCTCATAACAGTGCCTGAGCTCGAACCCATTTGCATCCCTTGGTTATATGCCCTCTTACTATGGTTTTCATCAATCTAAACCTGTCTAGCAGCAGGCCTGGGGAGAAGGTGCTGACCACCCTTCATCCGAGGTTGGACTTCCACTGGTTATGTGGGCAGGGCGTCGCTAGGATTCATGGGGGGTGGGGGGGGGGGAACAGGGGTGTAGCAAAAAAAAAAAATTTTGTGTGATAGTCTGGGGTTTGGGGGCAGCGCCCTCGGAAATTTTTTTTTGAGATAAAATAAAAAATGGCTTCAATTATTAATAAAAATCTATTTCATATGGACAAATCAAACTATTTGCTGCAGTCAGGGCTGGGCTACAAAAATGGATAAAAATCTATTTCATATGGAATCAGGGCAGGGCTAGGACTGGGCTTTTAATTTTTTTTTTTTAACTGGGCCGGGAGGCAGGACTGGGCTTTTAAATTTTTTTTTTTAACTGGGCCGGGAGGCAGGACTGGGCTACAGCTCAGTTCTGCACCCCCCCAAGCTCCGCCTATGTATGTGGGTGCCTTTGACTGATGTCGCCGCCTCCTGATCAACTCCAGAAGTCTCATCATCTCAGGATCATAAACCTAGCTGCACTGGTTTTACCTGCCTTACAGTCACTGTCCTGACAGCGTAAAACTTAGTGAGCTTACCCCTCTCGCCCCCATGGAGTCGCCGGCATGGTCTTACTTTAAGGGTTAGTTAGCAACATAAATTATAGTAATTGGCTATTCTATTTACCAGCACGAAAGAATATGAATCTTTTACAAATTAAGGTCAAAGAATATTTTATTAGATTATCTTTGGGTCCATCGAAGCACATTTACCTTAATTATTTGGTCACTGATGCACCTTATGACGATAAAGTTTTTTTTTAATAAACATCTGGGGGATATCTGAGTTATTTTTTGTAAAATTCCACCTTTAGATATTTGGTTGTCATAATTGGAACAGTGATTTTTTTTTTTTTTAAATATGCAATGGTATTTGAACCAAGACCCACGGTTATGATAGTGCGACCTTACCATGTGACAAAAGTTTAAAATGGCAAAATATCGGCAGCCAAAAACTTGAGAGAAAAAGAATTTTTTGTTGAACGCTCATGTTTTTTCCCGGTTAAATCTCAGCAATAATACAAATAAAAAATAAAATTTTATAAAGTACTACAAATGAAATTTATTTAAAAATAAAAATACACACTTTTTTCAAGATAAATAACCGTTAAAACATAAATATCATGTTTAAATCACAATATTTGTGTTTGTTATAAAACAACTTGATATTTTTAATATATCGCGAGAAATTACTGTTTAAAATGCACAGGTAATCTTGGCCCATACCCGGCCCATGGTGGGCCGGGTCAGCTTGGCCCATCAGGCCCATTGCCCACCCCTAAACTAAACAAAAGTAAATCACGAGGGAAGGAGGAGGCACGAACCTGCAGCCTGAGTTCAGGCCAAGTAGAACTGAAAGTGTTCCGAATAGGCACTCTTGTCAAACAACACTTTGCCATATTCATAAAAACTAATCCACCAAAACATGGAGTTTGCTTGTCATATATTTGGCGAAAACCAACTTAATTTCTAGCATACTATTTTTAGAAAAACTGTTTAATGCCCATATTTTTTTTTGAGAGAGGTTCAAGTCTGAGGTACCCCAGATGGATTGCCATTCCAGGATTGCTGATCTCTTAGATGAGTCCCACAAAAATTTCAGAGCCATTGATGTTTTAGATGAACGATATCTACAGCACAAAAAATAAACGCTTGAACACATGCAATGCCAAAAGCATGATTTTTGGGATGCGGTTCATCAGAGGCACCCCTGGCCCTGACCGATCCCCACTCCTTTTTATTTTCTATAATATAATTTAAGGAAAATATTGCTTCACTCTAGAGTACTGTACCCTCCAGCAGAAACTCATCGCTGCAACTAGCTTTATTTGATCAATTTGAATCCACAGATTTATTCCACATGTTCTATAAAAATCAGACAGTCTAATCTAAAACTTGTTTTGACAAAATTAGCCATAAAGATCGTATTCATAGGACTTGATCCCCCAAAAAATCAAGAAAATGTGAAAAAACAGGCTGTTTCTACTAGAGGGTATGGTGCAGTCGAGGGTACCCAATATTATTCCTATAATTTATTGGTTCATGCATTGATTGGCATCATCAAGGTATTTTGTACATTTATAGACAGAGGACACCAAAAAGGTGCTTTCATTCTCAAAGTACAACTGACGTCTTTAATTTTATAGAAGAGATTGACCAACCCAGGCAGCGAATGTTTAAATGTGGTTTTTTCCAGATTTGTGAGGGACATAAAGAAGCACAGTGAATGGATGACTGCACACCTATTTATACATTTACTTGGGTGTGTATATGTGTCATCTTCACCGTCCACTGCTTCATCCCACAGGGACCTCGTGGTCCTTGTGTACATTGTGAACGGTGAGGATATCAAATCATTTTTCTAAGGGCGGGTTTGGAAGCTAAAAAAAACTATCATTGGAAAAAAAAAGTTCTGCCTACGAGAGTTTTTTATTTGAAAAGTTGTTCAAACGATTTTTTTTAGCTTGTTTGTACAGCATGAGGAAAACAAAGTGAAAAAGTGAGAAAGAGGAGGAGGAGGAGGGTGGTGGTAATGGTGGTGATGGTGGTGGGTGGTAGTGAGATGGATGGTGAAATGTGGTGTGATAGTTAGTGGGGAGTGTAAAAATAAATTTTCTATTGGTACAAAATATTCTTCCACCCCTTCTAGAAGAATGTTTCTATCAAAAAGTATAGCTTTTAGAAAACGTTTCTAGTTAAAAGGGTCAGAAAATCCAAACGTGCCCTAAGAGCATGTTTGGAAGAGAGAAACACTTTCCTAGGAAAAGAAAGTTCTGCCTATGTGAGTTTTGATATGAGAAGTTTTCGAAAAGAAAGTTTTTTCCTTGTTTGTGTAGCATGAGGAAAACAGTGAAAAAAAGTGAAAAATGAGAGAGAAAAGGACGGTGGTGGTGGTGAGATGGTGGGTGGGTCGGTGGTGAGATGGGTGGTGCGGAGTGTAAAAATAAATTTTCTCGTGGTAGGAAACATTCCTCCACCACCCCCCATGGAGGAATGTTTCCTATAAAAAAGTGTACCTTTTAGAAAAACTTTCTCAGCAAAAAAGTCTCTCTCGTTTGGAAGAGTTGAAAAATCATTACGAATTTTTTCTATTTTGCATCACTTTTCTTACATCTTTCTCGCTTCCAAACCTGCCCTAAAAGTAATTTAGCAGATCACTTGATCTGCTCTCTCGTGTGTGTGTGTGTGTGTGTGTGTCTGCACTCACGCTTTGCTAGGGCAAACAAATCAGATAGGGAACAGTCTCTATCGAATGAAATGGCAAGTTTCAGATCATATATTTTTGGAGACTACTTTAGTCTTCCATATTTTAGCATTTTTTCAAATATTGCTTTTTGGCCAATCTTTTGAAAGAGTTACGTTGCAAACTCTGATCTAAACAAGATTAAAGAAAGCCTTAATTGCTAAGTGACATCAAATTGTGTTTTCCATACAATATAATTATAACCGAAAGTTGAATGCGATGGAACTATTCTCAAAAGCTAACAAATTAACAATGTGAAAACCAAGGCTGGGTCCTCAATTAACCTATGCTAATCACACCTGCTCACATTCTTGACGATTTAAATAATTTTCATAAGGTTTAAATAACAAGTTCATGGCTTCTTAAGTTCATATCATGATTAAAAAAAAAGAAATTATTAAAATAATTTAAGGGCATGATGTTCATCCCGAATGTTGCAAGGTCCCTTTGGTTATCCCAGCTTGAACATCAAAAAAAAGAAAAAAAATCAATTAATTGCAATGTGCGTAAGCCTTCATACGTAGAAAGAGATATACTATATGTAGAGAGTGTTTCCAAAAAAAAAAAAATTGAAAAAAACTTACACAACATACGTTTTCTTTAGCTTAAAAAAGAGAAGCATGTTCAATCAGTTAAGTGTTTCTATTTTTTTTTTGAAAAGAACTTGAGAGTTTCTATTATGAAGACCAAGTTTTGAAACCGTGGCACTCGAATAACAACCTTTCATTTATTTTAAAAAATAGGCATGTTAGAGCACCTTAATGTTCCTATTACAAAGACCCAAGTTTACGATTAAAATGGTAATTAAACACAATAACCTTTCATTTAGTTAAAAAAAATAAGCATGCTTAACAAGGGACTAAACTATGTAAGCTTTCATATCTAGGAAAATCAACACACATAATATAATAATACATGTAGAAAGAGACGCTTACAAAATGTGCCTTCCATATAGCTTAAAAAACAAGCTTGTTCAAGCAATTGAATACTTCCATTACCAAGAGAAACTGCATGACTTCAGTGTTAGTGATTACTAAATGCAAAAAAAAAAAAATTGGGAGTTCAGGAAATTATGTTTGATGTTAGCGTACTATCAGAAAAGTTGAACAAGATTATATATGTTATATTTTACGTGGACTTTATATTTAACGTGCTTATCATGCAAAACATCATATATTACTCTCTTCATTAGAGACAAATTTCAAGGAAAAACCTCATCAATTTTACCTTGACATTCTTTGTATTCATTCTGTATTGATCAGAAGCTAGGTTCTCCATCTAAGTTGATTAGTTGGTAGTATGTATCCATCACACATCTATTCTCTCCCCCACACTTACGTGTACAACTATACGACAATGTAGGTCCGGATTTGACCAATTCTCTGCCCCAATTGCAATTATAAAATAAGGGTATGGTCATCATCAAGAGATAATGCTTCTTGAGACAACAGGCATATTCTTAATTGTTGGTTTACATTATTAATTCATAACTGGTCACTAGCCTCTAATTAAAATTGCACCTTGGCTTTCTTTTTTTTTCTCTTTTTCTCAAAAAAAAAATAAAAAATTGCACCATGCTCCGATGAAAAATTACTGTACAATTACAATAAGGCTGCGTTTGAAAGCACCTAAAAAGGTCGTCAGGGACTTTAAAGATATGTTTGGAAACTGGTAGTCCAAGGGAGTATGTGCATTTGGAAAAGTGGTAGCTGCCAAGTCTACTCTTTAGTGTAAATATAATAGGGAGACAGTCTCACTTCCTCTCCTAAATACATAAACTATCATCCCAATCAATAGCTTTCTCAGGAAAACCAGAGAAAGCGATTCTAAAAGCCTGAAATCTCATGTTCAACCAAACATGAGATTTCAGGCAGCCAACCGTTGAAATCATCCTGATTCCAAATCCCATCGAGTTGAGGCACCCGAACGTACCCTGTAAGTAGACCTCTTGATAAATATTAGTCAACGAAATGGCCTAACGGCCACCTATAAATATTTGATTAGATTATCTTTGGGTCCATCGAAGCATATTTACCTTATTTGGCCACTGATGCACCTTATGACGAAAAAGTTTTTTTTTTAATAAACATCTGGGGGATATCTGAGTTATTTTTTGTAAAATTCCACCTTAAAAAATTTGGTTGTCATAATTGGAACAGTGGCTTTTTTTTTTTAAATATGCAATGGTATTTGAACCAAGACCCACGGTTAGGATAGTGAGACCTTACCATGTGACAAAAGTTTAAAATAGCAAAATATCGGTAGCCAAAAACTCGAGAGAAATAGAATTTTTTGTTGGAACGCTCATGTTTTTTTCCAGTTAAATCTCGGCAATAATACAAATAAAAAATATTATAAAAATAAAATTTTATAAAGAAATACAAATGAAATATATTTAAAAATAAAAATACACACTTTTTTCAAGATAAATAACCATTAAAACGTAAATATCATGTTTAAATCACGATATTTGTGTTTGTTATAAAACAACATGATATTTTAAATATATCACGAGAAATTACTGTTTAAAATGCACAGGTAATTTAGCGCGAGATTTTCATAAATCTCGTGCTATTTGTCACTACGGACCTTAGCAACCAGCTATCTCATTAAATCCTGTTAGCGTCATTATCATTGACCTCTCTCTCTCTCAATTGTTTTGGCAGGTAAATGTTGATATAGTATGTTCATTACCTAGTGATTGGGAGTTGGGAAGGCATCGGCCAGAGTAAGTTGGTTCCCCACCCTCTAGTTGAAACTCATAGGGAACAAGTCGCGTTGGCCAAATCAGACCCCATAGTTGTGTTGTGAATGATCAAAATAGTAGGAATTGACCTTTGGATTGATTTTTTTAACATAAAAATATGATTTTTTAATAGGTGAAATCGGTACATTTTAAGTTATTGATTTTTGAACTTTCAGAAAATCCAATCTACACATAAAAAAAGCATGATTGAAGGGGCAGTTTCTGTAATATATATATATATATATATATATATATATATATATATATATATATATATATATATATATATATATATATATATATATATATATATATATATATATATATATATCACATCTAGAAGATCAGATATGAAAAAAAAACAAAAAAAATGATGCTTCACTACAAGAAATCTGTGGATTAGCGACATATTAAAATTCATCGCTAATCCATCGCAAATCCATCACTAAACAGTTTAACGACGAACTAGCAACGGATAACTTTCATCACAATTTTTTAGTCGCTAATTAGCGACGAAATATATCTGTCGCTACTTTCGTCACTAATTTATGGTAGATTAGAGAATGTCATGATCCGTCGCGAGGCCGTCACTAATCCACAGAGATTTAGTTTTGCGACAGATATACATCCATCGCTATTGTAGCGATGGATTATAATCCTTCGCAAAACATCGGCCAATTCGGTTTGCGATGAATAAATATCCGTCCTTAATACGTCACTAAATTGGAGGCCAATACTAATTAGCGATGGATATTATCGGTCGCTAATCTGTCATAAAAAAAAATTTTATTTGAAATATAAATATTAAGAAAAATTTTCTCGCTATACAATTTATATATCCTGTGTATAAAAAATAAAGTACACATAAAAAATACATATACAAAGCCAGTAAAACAAATTTAACTCAAGTTACAAGAGGAAAAAATTTATCGATCTACTATAATCCCCGCCAAGTTCTAATTATTTACAAGTAAACATATACAAAGAGTTTCGTTTGAAACAACAAGAAGGTCCAACAAATTCAACATATAAATCTAATCATCGCCAATTTTCAGAGCATCATCCGCTTCATTGTCTCGATCTACTCCTCCATCCATGCCTCCACCAGCTCCTCTACGCTGATTATCTTCAACATCTTCAGCGACTTGTATGACACTTTTTTTGACCTCGTGCTACCATTGCCTCTTGTCTTTAGCTTGAGCAAAAAATGCCTACATGACGAACATGATATGCTATTTTCTTGATATTTGAAATACAACATGCAGTGATTTGGATAAACATCTATCTTTTGATACCCCATACCTAGAGTGTTGATCATAACCTTCGCACGAGAGAAATTTTGTGACAATTTCTTATCTTTGGGTAATATACTCTTCATAATAGAGCACATATGGTCAAAACACGATTGACTCAAATTATACTCAGATTACAAATTCAGTAGTTGAAGAACTGCATACAAGATAGTGTGACTCTTGCAACCATTCTGAAGTGGCTCATCACCATCTCTAAGTGAGTCATAAAATTTACTAGCTGCATCATTTGTTGCCTCTTCCTCTACCAAAGTTGGTACATCACTAGGACCAATAGCAGAACCCAGTTCTGTTCCTGCGATATCAAATATCAAATTCATATATGGATTATCGTGCACCACATCCACCCGTGCATCAAAATTGTTCTAAATTTTTTCACCATAAAGCGTCCAATTCTGATAATCAGTCACAAAACTCTTCCTGTATAGGTGACGTCTAATGCCATATATAAAACCCGCAAAATTTCGATAATTATCAAAATAAATCAATGTTACAATTCTTTGAAATATATACGGTAAAGTGATATAGAGTCGATCCAAATGAATATTATATCAAATGGATCAAGTATTTGGATTCAGATACGACGTATGGATTCAGATCTTGGATGGATCCAAAACCCAATTAGAATCCAATTGAAACTTAAGGGATCCAAATAGGGTCGAACCTCAATCAAGATCCGAAAACATAGTTAGAAAGTTTAGAAGATCTAAAATAGAATTTTAGATCTAACTCGTATTTGAGATTCGTCGAGAACCAAAATTGTATATAAAGGAAGTAAAAGGATTTAAATTGCAAAGGAGTACAACCAAGAAGGAATTGGTCTAGTGGTTTGGTTGGTTGCCTCTCAGAGAGGAGAACTCCGGTTTGAATCCCCCTGTGCGTCAAGACTTAGGCAAAAACCTCTTAAATTTTTTGAAAACTTGTCACAAGGAGAAAGTGTTAAAAAGAATTTTGTTGCAAGAACTTGCAACAAAATAACAGATAGCATATTGGTGGGGCTCGTTACCCCTTAGGGAGTCAAACCCCGTTTCAAATCCCCCTGGACGCCAAGGAGCTTTTTGCTAAAAGAAATAGTTTTTATTTCGAAAAAAAAATGTGTGACTTTTGAAATTCCAAATGGAGGATAATAATTCCTCATTTAAGAATGACTTAAATGAGGAATGTGTGTGTGTGTGTCGGAGGGGGGGGAATGGGAAGCCCAACCAAGTGCATTGAAAAAAAAGGGACGTTTCATTTGGTGGTGGTGGTGGTGTGTGTGTGTGTGTGTGGGGGGGGGGGGGGGGGAGGGTGGAAGGTTACATTACCTTTATTGTGAGGAGTTTCCAAGGTGCGATTTTGGAAAGGAGGTTAGAGGTGTATTCAAGGCCATAATGAGGGTGGCTGGGTGGATTTTGAATATATATATATATATATATATATATATATAGAGAGAGAGAGAGAGAGAGAGAGAGAGAGAAAACATAAAGTTAGTGCATTTCTGAAAGGCTTCAGGTACGATGAACCGTCCCCTTTGGATATCCGTACGGCTAGTCATACGGGTTATAAAACAAACAAACCCTTGTGTGGTCTCGATCCGCTACGATGTCGAATGTCTGTGCGTACCCACATGGTAATTAACAAGAGAAAACATAAAGTTAGTGCATTTCTGAAAGGCTTCAGGTAGTGACACAATGCTTGATGTTGAAAATGTTAGAATATGATTGTGATTCACTCATGTGATGCTTAGCTCAAATTTGTTTTCCTTTACATGCAAAATGCGATAACTTAATGTGAGCTATGAAAATAATGTGTGGTTCATGAATGTCTTTATTTTATGCAATAGATCATGAAATGCTTTAAGCGAGTGAGCTGTGCATCCAACACTTGTTTAAAGGTTTGTTATTGTTGATATAAATGTGTATCACATATACTTGTACACATGACACTGAGCACATTCATATGGATACTATGCTTCTTACTCAGACGTGGTAGTCTGACCCCTTCTGAATTAATATTTTCAAAAAAAAGATAAAGGCGAACAATTGCGGTCGTTACTGCAGACAGTGTCATGTGACCATATCTTCTGCGGATGTCTTGAGGAACTCTGACTTGTAACAATTCATTAAGATGTAATTTATGACTTGTAATATTTTAATGAAAGAGTTTAATTCGCCTACTGTTATTACTCCTGTGCTATTACTTGTAACTTGCCCAAATAAATGGACTAAGGATTTAATAAAACATTTTCGTTGTTGTTTAAAAATAAATAAATTTATTCCAACATTTTTGAGTTAATTAATTGGGGCGTTACACCATAAGGTTCTATAAATCGATTGTTCTTACACATTGTGCAGAGGCACCTGATCTGACCAGTGGGATCCACTGTACTGACACTTGCCATTGTAAATTTAATAAAATTATCGACACCATCTATATATTCAAGCGATACATTACTGTCAACTATCCTACGATACATCCATTCACGGTTTGCAGTCATTTTGTCCTATGATGTTACAAATATTATCCCAACCAGTTAAAAGAGAATCATAAGAATGCTATGATGAAGAACATATCTAATTTATCATGCATTGATGGCAGATGTAATGATTTGATATATATCACACACAAACACACACACACACACACACACATATATATATATATATATATATATATTATTCAATCACAAGAACTATGATGCATGCATTGATAACTTAATATTTTCATATATAAAACCATCACATCATATTTACACTCATCACAAGGATATTTAGAATGATGAAATCACATTAATCAACACGATACATTCATTTGAAACATGTTTTTATGATACATTTTCACATGGAACACATAATCAAATTTAAAATAACTTCATGCAATCATGAATACAGTCACATCAAACATGACAATACAATCACTCATTCATACCACAACAATGTCAAACATGTACCTACAGCAAAAACACTCCAATATCCCGCTAACTACTACTACGACTAGCATGAAATCCGAACTCCAAAAATAAGAGCACTTCTATTTTCATACATTCAAATCATACTCAGCATGATCTCCGAACTCCAACAAAGCAGTCCTAGATATCCACAACTAAGTGAGTGTGTGAACAAAAAAGTGTTACATCCAAGAAATTAAATAACCTGTGATGCGTCTGCATCACTTACTCACCACGGGTATTTACCCAATTTGCATGCTTTTGCCTTTGCATTTTTCTTATTTCTTTTTGCATGAAATTTTTAGCCGCATGCGATGCTTAGCACTAAGCATCACACAATTAGCTCAGCTACGCACCTGCAAAACACAAATGTATAAATGGAGGATTGGCCTACGGTGCTTTTTTTATAGATGTGTCGTCGGCTGAAATGTTGGTTCACGACACGATACAGTAAGGCAAGCGATGGATTACCATAGTTGTGTACTCTGTGTGCGGTGGATTGCCATAGCTCGCATGAAGCATCAGAAGTTTGCTGGAACTCTAAAGGTGATTTCTCGTCTCAGCTTAGCGACCCCAGGTCAGGTGAGGCCACCCGTTGAGTTTAAGCATATCAACAAGAGGAGGAAAAGAAACTTACAAGGATTCTCCTAGTAATGGCGAGCAAACCAGAAATAGCCCAGCTTGAGAATCGGTAGGCTTCACCTACCAAATTATAGTCTGTAGAAGCGTCTTCGGTGACAGACTGAAAGGGGGCGCCGGAGAGGGTGAGAGCCCCATCGTGTTCGGACCCTATCGCACCACGAGGCGTTGTCAACGAGTTAGGTTGTTTGAGGGTTGTCAGCACACGACGACATCGGTGCTTGGGGGTCGACGGTGGTGGCACACGACACATGACAACATTGGTGCTCGGGGGTCGTCAGCGGTGGTACATGGCACACGACACACGACACACAGCGGCGTCGGTGCTCAGGGGTCGTCGTCGGCGGCACACAACACACGATGACATCAGTGCTCAGGATCATCGACGGCGGCACACGACATATGGCGGCGTCAGTACTCAGGGCTCGTCGTCGGTGGCACACGGCGGTGAGAGAGATGGAGTGAGGGAAGAAGGTGAGGTGAAGGAGAGGGCGACAGGCGATGGGTGAAGGGCGACGGGCGACAGAATGAAACAGAAACAAAAAAGAAAGAGGCTCACATTAGGGTTTTAAGAGAAATTTAGCGATGGATTAGCGACAGAAAAATTTCATCACAAACGTCGTCGCAAATTTGCGACGGAGTAGCGACGAAAAAATGTTGTCGCTCATCCGTTACAAAGTTGTGACGAAGTGTGAGACGAAAATTTTCCGCCGCTAATTATTTGCAAATTTGTGACGGCGTTTGCGACAGATTTTTTTTGTCGCAAATTCCGCAACTAATTCCAATTTTAGGGACAAATAGTTTTCTCTCCCTAATCCGTCTTAACTTTGTGACAGATTATTTCTGTCGCAAAATTCCATCGCTAAATAACGTTTTTCTTGTAGTGCTTTTGCAAGTTATTGGTTTTGGACCTCACAAGTGTAGCCAATATTATTCCCCAAATGAAGGTAGCCATTTGCATACTTTTGATGGTTAAAAATGTGTTGATCCCAAGGCTTACTTGCATTAGATTTTCAGTGTATCTAATGTGCATAAAATAAAAGGAATGACCTGTGATAATCAAGGAATTGCCCTGATATTTGCATTGGGGTTATCATGAACCAAAAGAAAAAAAGTTTTAGATGCCAAAAAAGAGTTACAACTGTAAACTCATGTCCTTTTACTCAAGGATTACAGGTAGATCCAAGACTCTCAAGTTGGCAATCCCATTTGCCTTAAACCTCAGACAAAGTTGACACCATGAAAATCTCTATGATAAAAAAGAATATGTTCTTTATGTATGGAAGTCCTTTTAATAGGAAGTTAATTATGATATAAGGAAGATGAAAGTATGCATATGTTCAACACATGATGTGTATGTGGCTAGAATGAGACAAAACTTTCTTGTTATTCTCATAACAAGCACAGAAAAATAAAGAGAATGCAAACTGAAGGAGGTCAAAATAAGAACTTAATGCCCAACAAACAAAAAGAAAGCAACCATATATCTGCTCTGCAAGACGAGAAACAAACAAGCACCCAAAAAACCCTGGAAAATATCCTTTCATGACAAAAATTAATCCTTGCTCAAATCAGTAACTTGCAAGCATTCACCAACTATTCCATAGTGCAGATCTAATTTACTCAATGTAGACATCACTATGCCAGTTGTCAAATTAATTAGACTTGATGTATGCTGCTTTTCAAACTGTTATAAACATCAATGGTTTCTCCAAATTGAATACACTATTTTTTTAGGGAGAGAAAGAAGCCATGTTATTAGTAGTAAAGTTGTTACAAGGTGATTGAGGGTGATGAGGTATCATCCCTCAATCTAGCAAAGAGTGCAGGACAAGATGAGAAGAGAGGGAGAAACACAAATAGGTCTAGAGAAGGCCAACGAAGCCTGAAACTCATGAAGACATCGACAAGGATATATAGTCGAGCACAGAGCACGTGCCGGCTTAAAAGAACCCCTCAAACATTCTTTCCAAATAAGCCACCATGCCCTGAAAAGCCAACACCTCCAAAGAAAATACCATATTTTTCTCTTGATAGATTCTTTAGGGAACAATAGTAGGGGTGGGCATCAGGCCCGCCCGAGCCCATTTAGATCTCTGTCTGTCCGGCTTTAAGTGTGGCCCTACACAGTTCTTAATGGGTTCGGTTTTAAAGAGCAGCCCATAGCCCAACAGGCCAAGGTGAAGCAGGCGGGGTCTGGTTTGACCTTACCCAAATCTATTTGTAAATAATAATAATTAACAAGTTCCCAACTTTCCATGTACTATGCAATAGTTAAAATTTAAAATTTTTATATTATTAATTTTAGATCTTAGAATTAGACAATGTCGCAAAAGGGATAGACATAGGATAGATCCTAGAACTAAGTGGTGGGCACTGAAAGGAGCTAAACAAGAAATGTTTGTAGAGCCGGTAGTTAAGGAAGTTGATTGGTGTCTCGAGGAGGATTCAGAATCAATGTGGAATAAGATAGCGGGTGGCATGAGAAAGGTGACTAAGGAGGTATTGGGTGAGTCTAAAGGCGGTGCACCGCTAGGTAAGGATACAACATGGTGGAACAAGGATGTCAAATTAGCTATTAAGGTTAAAAGAGAGTATTATAGAAATCTAAGTAAGAGTCGTGATAATGAGAATTTGGAGAAGTATATGATAGCAAAGAAGGAAGCTAAAAAAGTAGTTCAGAACGCGAGGGATAAGGTATATAAGGAGGTTTATGACAAGTTGGATACCAAAGAGGGTGAGAAGGATATTTATAGGCTTGCAAAGATGAGAGATAGGAAATCGAGGGATCTGGATATGGTTAGATGTATCAAAGATGAAATGCAAAGGGTTTTAGTAAAAAATGAGGAGATTAAGGAGAGATGGGAAGATTATTTTGATAAGCTATTTAATGAAAGTCACGCTCAGGATCTTGGAGACTTCTCCATTCATTTTCATGAGATGAATCGTGACTTCATGCGCAAGATTCAAAAGAAAGAAATTGTAGAGGCTTTAAAGAAAATGAAATCAGGAAGGGCAGTTGGCCCAGATGGTATACCTATCGAGGCTTAGAAATGCTTGAGAGAGAAATGTTTAGAATGGTTGACAAATCTTTTTAACAAGATTTGACAGACAAATAAGATGCCTAATGAGTGGAGGAAGAGTACTTTGGTGCCTCTATATAAGAATAAGGGTGATATACAAGATTGCACAAACTATCGTGGTATAAAACTCATGAGTCATACTATGAAACTTTGGGAGAGGGTGATTGAGTCTAGGTTGAGGAAGATTGTCATGATATTGGAGAATCAATTTAGTTTTATGCTTGAAAGATCAACTATGGAAGCTATACATCTTCTTAGACGACTTATTGAGAGAAATAGAGAGAGGAACAAAGATTTGCATATGTTTTTTATTGATTTGGAGAAGGCTTACGATAGAGTACCTAGGGACATTCTCTGGTGGACAATGATGAAGAAATGTGTTTCTCTTAAGTACATTAGTATAATTAAAGATATGTATGAAGGAGTAGTAACCAATGTTCGCACTTGTGGAGGGGTGACAACCAATTTTCCTATAACGGTTCGGTTACATCAAGGATCTGCTTTAAGCCCTTTCCTATTTGCTATAGTGATGGATGAGCTTACGAGATCAATTCAAGAAAATGTGTCATGGTGTATGTTGTTTGCTGATGATATTGTTTTGATTGATGAGTCTAGAGCTGGGGTTAATGCTAAGTTAAAATTATGGAGACAGACATTAGAAGAAAGAGGTTTTAAGTTGAGTATGAGTAAGACAGAATACATGAAATGTCGGTTTAGTAAGCAACGAAGTAGTGATGGGAGTGTAGTGAAGCTTGGTGAGCAAGAAATACCGGTGGATGATTGTTTCAAATATTTGGGATCTATCATTCAAAAGTATGGAGAAATTGATAGAGATGTAAATCATAGGATAAAGGTTGGGTGGATTAAATGGAAGAGTGCAACTGGAGTGTTGTGCGATCGTAGAATGCCATTGCGGTTGAAGGGAAAGTTTCATAGGACGACTATTAGGCCCACTTTACTATATGGTATGGAATGTTGGGCTGCCAAGAGACATCATATTCAAAAAATGAGTGTAGCTGAGATGCGTATGCTGAGATGGATGTGTGGAAATACAATAAAAGATAAGATTCGGAACAAAGAGATACGTAAGAAGGTAGGCGTTGCACCCATTGAAAATAAGATGAGAGAGAATCATTTACGGTGGTTTGGACATATTCGGCGAAGGCCTAATGATGCTCTAGTTAGAAGGATGGAGAAATGGGAAAATATATTAGTTAAAAGAGGTCGGGGTAGGCCTAGGAAGACATGAATGAAGGTGATAGGAAAGGATATGAATGCTTTGAACCTCACTGAGGACATGGCATTGGATAGAAATGATTGGAGGAGAAGGATTCACGTGGAAGACCCATAATGATTTTCTTTGTTGGTTCATATCGCCGACCCCAATTGTTTTGGGATGAAGGCATAGTTGTTGTTGTTGGTATTTAAAAATTAATAAATAACTTATGCTCATCGAGTTGCCCGAGCCTGGCCCACATATATAACGGGCTGAGTTTTGTCCCGTTACCTAATGGGCTCAGTCCTAAAATCTTGGCCCATACCTGGCCCATGGTGAGCCGGGTCAGCTTGGCCCATCGAGCTGCCAGGCCCGTTGCCCACCCCTAAACTAAACAAAAGTAAATCACGAGGGAAGGAGGAGGCACGAACCTGCAGCTTGATTTCTGGCCAAGTAGAAACTGAAAGTGTGCAAAATCGGCACTCTTGTCAAACATCACTTTGCCATATTCATAAAAACTAATCAACCAAAACAAGGAGTTTGTGTCATATATTTGGGGAAAACCAACTTAATTTCTAGCATTCTATTTTTTGAAAAACTGTTTAATGCCCATTTCTTTTTTGAGAGAGGTTCAGGTCTGAGGTACCCCAGATGGATTGCCATTCCTGGATTGCTGATCTCTTAGATGAGTCCCACAAAAATTTCAGAGCCATTGATGTTATAGATGAACGACATCTACAACACAAAAAATAAACGCTTGAACACATGCAATGCCAAAAGCATGATTTTTGGGATGCGGTTCATCAGTGGAACCCCTGAACTGATCCCCACTCCTTTTTATTTTCTATAATATAATTTAAGGAAAATATTGCTGCACTCTAGAGTACTGTACCCTTCAGCAGAAACTCATCTCTGCAACTAGTTTTATTTGATCAATTTAAATCCACAGATTTATTCATGTTCTATAAAAATCCACTTATATAGCACAATCAGACTGTCTTAAACTAGTTTTGACAAAATTAGCCATAAAGATGGTATTCATAGGACTTGATCCCCCAAAAAATCAAGAAAATGTGAAAAAACAGGCTGTTTCTACTAGAGGGTATGGTGCAGTCGAGGGTACCCAATATTATTCCTATAATTTATTGGTTCATGCATTGATTGGCATCATCAAGGTATTTTTGTACATTTATAGAGAGATTACACCAAAAGGTGCTTTCATTCTCAATGTACAACTGACGTCTTTAATTTTATAGAAGTGATTGACCAACCCAGGTAGCGAATGTTAATGCAAAGAACTAATATGTTTTTTTCCAGATTTGTGAGGGACATAAAGAGACACGGTGAATGAATGACTGCACTCCTATTTATACATGTGCTTGTGTGTCATCTTCACCGTCCAGTGCATCAACCCACAAGGACCTAGTGCTCCTTTTGTACATTGTGAACGGTGAGGATATCAAATCATTTTTCTAAGGGCATGTTTGGAAACGAGAAAAATGCTCATAGGAAAAGAAAGT
Source organism: Nuphar pumila (assembly GCF_984573655.1). NCBI lineage: Eukaryota > Viridiplantae > Streptophyta > Magnoliopsida > Nymphaeales > Nymphaeaceae > Nuphar > Nuphar pumila. The sequence continues at coordinate 110,253,144 of NC_143255.1, read as the reverse complement.
TTTGAGTATGAGAGTTTTTTATTTGAAAAGTTGTTTAAACAAAAGTTTTTCTCTTGTTTGTTTAGCATGAGAAAAACAAAGTGAAAAAATGAGAAAGGGGAGGAGGATGGTGGTGGTGATGGTGAGATGTGGTGAGACACGTGGTGGGGAGTGTAAAAGTAAATTTTCTTTTGGTAGGAAATATTCTTCGACCCCTTCTAGAGAAATGTTTCCTATCAAAAAGTATACCTTTTAGAAAAACTTTCTCAGCCAAAAAGTCTCTCATTTAGAAAGGTCAGAAAAGCCAAACGTTTGGAAAAAATAAACTCTCATAGGAAAAAAGTTTTTCCTATGAGAGTTTTGGATATGGTAAGTTTTCAAAAAGAAAGTTTTTCCCTTGTTTGTGTAGCATGAGGAAAACAGTGAAAAAATGTGAAAAATGAGAGGGAGAGGAGGAGGGTGGTGATGGTGATGGTGAGATAGTGGTGGTGGGGAGTGTAAAAATAAATTTTCTCTTGGTAGGAAACATTCCTCCATGGGGGTGGTATCAAAAAGTGTATTTTTTTTAGAAAAACTCTCTCTGCAGAAAAGTCTATCTCATTTGGTGGAAGGGTTGGAAAATCGGTACGGATTTTATATTTTGCGTCACTTTCCTTATATCTTTTTCGCTTCCAAACTTGCCCTAAAGTGATTTAGCTGATCACTTGGTCTGCTTCCAAACCATTTAAATAATTTTCATAAGGTTTTATTCACAAGTTCATGGCTTCTTAAGTTCATATCATGATTAAAAAAAAGAAATTATTAAAATAATTTAAGGGCATGATGTTCATCCCGAATGTTGCAAGGTCCCTTTGGAAAAAAAGAAAAAAGTCAATTAATTGCAATGTGCGTAAGCCTTCATACGTAGAAAGAGATATAATATATGTAGAGAGTGTTTCCAAAACAACAAAGAAAATGGAAAAAAACTTGCACAACATACGTTTTCTTTAGCTTAAAAAAGAAGCATGTTCAATCACTTAAGTGTTTCTATTTTTTTTTTTGAAAAGAACTTGAGAGTTTCTATTATGAAGACCAAGTTTTGAAACCGTGGCACTCGAATAACAACCTTTCATTTATTTTAAAAAATAGGCATGTTAGAGCACCTTAATGTTCCTATTACGAAGACCCAAGTTTATGATTAAAATGGTAAACACAATAACCTTTCATTTAGTTTAAAAAAAATAAGCATGCTCAACAAGGGACTAAACTCTGTAAGCTTTCATATCTAGGAAAAGCACACACATAATATAATAATACATGTAGAAAGAGACGCTTACAAAATGTGCCTTCCATATAGCTTAAAAAACAAGCTTGTTTAAGCAATTGAATACTCCTATTACCAAGAGAAACTGCATGACTTCAGTGTTAGTGATTACTAAATGCAAAAAAATAAATAAATTGGGAGTTCAGGAAATTATGTTTGATGTTAGCGTACTATCGGAAAAGTTGAACAAGATTATATATGTTATATTTTAAGTGGACTTTATATTTAACGTGCTTATCATGCAAAACATCATATATTATTACTCTCTTCATTAGAGACAAATTTCAAGGAAAAACCTCATCAATTTTACCTTGACATTCTTTGTATTCATTCTGTATTGGTCAGAAGGTACTTCTCTGTCTAAGCTGATTAGTGGGTAGCATGTATCCATCACACATCTATTCTCTCCCCCACACTTACGTGTACAACTATACATGTAGGTCCGAATTTGACCCAATTCCCTGCCCCAATTGAAATTATAAAATAAGGCCATGGTCATCATCAAGGAATAATGTTTCTTGAGACAACAGGCATATTCCTAATTGTTGGTTTACATTATTAATTCATAACTGGTCAGTAGCCTCTAAAATTGCACCTTGGCTTTCTTTTTTCTCTTTTTTTCTCAAACAATAAAATAAAATTGCACCATGCTCAGATGAAAAATTACTGTACAATTACAAGAAGGGTGCGTTTGAAAGCACTCGGCAGGGACTTTAAGGCTATGTTTGGAAACGGGTAGTCCGAGGGAGTTTGTGCATTTGGAAAAGTGGTAGCTGCCAAATCTACTCTTTAGTGTAAATATAATAGGGAGACAGTCTCACTTCCTCTCCTAAATGCATAAACTCTCATCCCAGCTGCCAGTTTGCACCAAGAAAGTTTGACCATGTATCTACCAAATGCATAAACTCCCATTCCAGCTGCCAAGTCCCAATCACTTAGTGAACCCCACAGTGCATTTCAAGTGCCCGAAAAAAAGTTGGTCACTTTTTCCGCATTATTAGGGAGAAGAAATACCTAAAAATGTGAAGGGTTTTTTCGAATAAGCCAATTCATTTGGGACCTTGCAGATCAATTCTTTTTCCTATTCAAAGATCAGCCTTTTGTCTCTGTGTTTTCACGTCGAGAATTTTTTGCAGATGAAGAGATGTCAAAAGGACTTATTACTTCCCAAACAAATCCTCCTACATCTATATATAAACGCTGGTTTATCAAGAATACGCAAGAAAAGCATGGTGGGTCTGTCTAGAGAATGATAATGCTAAACAAAAGTTGCATTAATAGCTTTGACATGGAAAGTAAACCATTCTCATTGGACTTTGTAGTCAATAATTAATATTTCTATCAATACCCTCCTAAAAACATCTATCAAAATTGAGATCCAAGAAAAAAAAAAGGCACAAAACTAACAATTTCTATGGTATTATTAATTAACATAAAAAAATCCTACTGGCCATGTCATTGCTTATATGTACAATATAAAACCTGGCTCCAACTTAGGGCTTGGTGAAGGTGTTCCACTAATTTTTTTGGAGAGAAAACCAGGTCAGGGAAGGCACCTTGGATGTCGTTAAAGGTCGTTGTCAGCCGTTCGTTTTTGGCCATTGCTGTCCATCTGAAACATGAACAACATTGGGGAGAAGAGTGGAGACCATCCAAGTGATGGGCATCTCTCTCATACAGGTTTGGATAACGTTCATATTGAGATCAATGGCATCCTAATGTATTGCCGTGATCAGAGCTCACTCTGACCTGATCCCATATCTTTTTTTTTAAAGCAAGTTTAACCCTATGTGACATACATGTTTTGTTTAGTATATTTTTTCGGGCAATTACTAGATGACCCTCATTTTTATTGGAAATACTATTGCTATCCACAAGTTAGAAAATATAACAAACATGACCAATTTACTGTTTACTTGACACTTTTGCCCTTTAAACATTTATTCATCTGATTTTTTAGGCGACAACTTACATGTCACCTGATTTTTTCCAGGAGACAATTTACATGGCACCTGATTTTTCTAGGTGACACTTATATGGTGCCAAGTTTTTTTTGGCAACAACATAGTCAAAATGGTTCGAAGAAGGCGCCTACTTTTGTAGGCCACAAGAGGGCAGAAGTGTAAAGTAAACAATAAGTAAGCACTACATTGTCCATATTTGTAATATTTTAAATAGTAAAATTGGCCATGTTTGCAATAAAATTTTTCAAGTTGCGTTCAAAACTAGAGGATTTGTGCCAAAAGAGAGTGCTATCTACATCATTGTCAGTTTTTTTTTTGATAGGCACAACGTGGGTTGGGCAGACCCCCACCAATTATACAATCATATCATAGGGATTTGAACTTGCAATGTCCCAACAAAAAGTGACGTGCACTAACTGCTCCTACCAAATAATTGGAGCCCCCGTTGGTTCTGTTTACCAAATTAAGATAGACATTTAAATTGTTTAATTAAAATTGAGTTCTGTATAGGATTTTCTAGTGATTAAAAATCCGACTGTAAAAACACTAAAATAAAAATTGGCGTTTTTTAATTGAACAACGACCCAACAGTTGATTCCTATTGAATCTACCATGTTAAATCCAGCTACAAGTTGGTATTTGATCAAAACAACTTGCAACAATGAGATCCAGGAGTGGCATGATGAAAGAATCTTACTTTGGGGATAACTGGATCCTAATAAGGTCTCAACAGCCCAAATTATGCCCCAGCATAGTGGAGTTTATCATCTTTATGTGGCTGGTGAACACAACTGAAAAATGAGATGAGTTGTTCATGGTTTAGGTTACACTCAGCTCGCAAACTGCTCACTCTAACCCGTAAAATAAGCATGATGAACCCAACATAAAGAACAAGAGTATTTAACTTGGCTCAGCTTCATATAGGTTCATTAAGTAGCAATAAACATATTTTAAATATATTCATATAGTGTAAAACATGACGTCAAGTGTTTTGCTTGCAAGCTCTAGGTTTACAACTTAAATCCTAATGCTCCAGCTGTGAAAGACTGTATTTTACAACAAATGAGCTCAAGCTGGTCTCAATAGGTCTAAAGTTCAATTCCTATACATCCAGCTTTCAGACAATGGTTTTTTTTTTGGGTGGATCAGTTAGCTTGTCGACAAGCAATGGAAAGGCAAGACACTGTTATCTCTAACATATCCATGACTGTGAGGTCCACGCACATGAGGCCCTCCCCTCCATCAAAACCTCAGAGGGACCGGATTTTCTCTTGAATATCAATATGAATAAAGCATTTGATACCATAGAGTGGGGCTGTTGAAGTGCTTTCATCATATGGTGTTGGGGGATAAATGGCTTTCATGGATGCAAGTGATCCTTGACTCGGCTTCGGTCCCCATAAATGTAAATGGAATTACAAGAGGGTTCTTTAAACCTTCACGTGGGGTTCGTCAAGGGGATCCCCTATCACCTCCCATTTTCATCTTGGCTATGCAGGGCCTCACCATGTTAGGCACGGTTGTTGAACACAGTCGGTTTAGAGGGATCAAATTGCCTGGCCTCATAAAATTTTTCCCATTTGTTATTTGCAGACCACATCCTGATATTTATGGAGGCCATAGAACAGAACCTTAATGATCTATGGCTCATTCTCAGGTGTTTTCTGACATATTCGGGCTGCGGATCAATGGAGCCAAGAGCCAAATCATGGTGTTTAACGATCCCAATGGAGAGCTGTGCCCAATGGTGCAATTGATCGTTGAATGTTCTATTGGTTCTTTCCCTATCCAATACTGGAATACGGGGGTCACTAGAGAACAATTATAGTCGTTGGTTGAAGATCGTATAAGAAGGAAGTTGGAACCGTGGTCAGCGGAGCTCATCTCACTAGCAGGACAGATCACTTTCGTAAAGCGCATGCTCATCACCTTGGCACCACCACTTGTAGATCATTTTTTCATCTTCCTAGCAAAGCAAATAAGAGGCCTATTCATATCTTCCAAAAATTCATTTGGAAGGGGAATATTGTGGGATCATGTTGCTCCTTGCTCAAGTGGGATCGATTTGCTTGTTCGTTGGTGGTGGATTATTTGTACCGATCAGGGTACGGTGGCTTCAGTGATGAGGGTCAAGTACAGGCTCTTCAGTTGGCCGTGGCAGTGAATAGAGGACTAAAGATGGAAGAAGGGTTAAGGGGTTGGTTGAAAGTTTTTTTTACATATTTCTACAAAAAGTTCGGGTTAAGCACGAGGATGGGGGGAAGACTAGTTTCTGGTGGGACGCATGGTTGGTCGAGCAGCCTTTGCCAGACACATTCTCTAGGCTTTTCCAGGTGATCTTAGGATCGAACAAACCGTTGGCAATGTGGACTGTGAAGGATGGAATATTGTACTTAGGAGGTCTCCCAATCATGGGATTTTGCAGCGTGAGAGTTTATAAAAACACGTAAATGAAAAAATTTCTTTGTTCTTAGTTTATCAATTAACACTGTATATATAGACTGCAGAAGTTAAGGAGATGACCATAAATTGAAGAGATAATGATAAACAGTTACAAGACAATCTCAATCTCAAAGTACAATCTCAATGCTCAAAGTTTCCTTCGGTTAAGGAGACTTGATCGGATAAGGTTAGGTATAGATCTAGATCAATAAGGTCTAGACCTTATCCTAATCTCAACACTGCTCAAACTGGAGAGTACAGATTCAAAACTCCTAGTTCGTTTGTAAGACACAAGAATTGTTCATTTCCTAGAGCTTTGGTAAAAAGATATGCAACCTGATCTTTTGATTGCACATATCTTATTTGGATGACACCTTTAATGAGTTTCTCTCGAATGAGATGACAGTCAATATCTACGTGCTTAGTCCTTTCATGAAAAATAGGGTTAGCAACAATGTGGATAGCTGTCTGATTATCGCACATCAGATTAGCATGCAACATTAGCTTCACTTGAAGGTCTTTAAAGAGAAACATCAGCCATGTTATTTCACAAGGTACATTTGCCATAGCCCGATACTCAACTTATGCAGATGATCGGGAAAGCTAGGTTTTCCATGAAATTAGGTTTTTTCGTAAAAAAATATAGTACCCAGTTACTGTTTTTCTAGATTCTGGACATCTAGCCCAATCAGAGTCACAATAAGCTCTGACATGAAGATTGAACATGGTCGATAACATAATTTCTTGTCCTGAACTCTTTTTTAAATAACGTATCACACAAAGTGCAACCCTTAGATGAGGTTTTCTTGGCACCTGCATAAACCTGCTTAGAATGTGAACTGCATACATGAAATCAGGACGTGTAATGGTCAAATATATTAAATATCCGACCAATCTTCTATATATAGAAGGATCTTTCAACTCTTCACCATCAGAGAATGTTAGAGATAACTTTTGATCCATTGAAAAATCAACTGGCTTGGCTGCCAACATACCTGCTTCATCTAAGATATCTAAGACATATTTTCTTTGAGTCAAATATATTCCAGATTTGGATTTAGATACTTCTATGCCCAAAAAATATCTTAACAGACCAAAACCCTTCATATGAAAGTTCTGATTTAGATATTGTTTTAGCTTAGTAATAGTTGCATTATCATTTTCTGCTATTACCAGATCATCTACATAAACCAAAGGAGCCATAAACACATTGTCTTTGCAAAACGTGAATAATGAGTAGTCAACTTTAAACTAAGAAAAACAATATTGAATAAAGGTGGTGAAAAGTTTTGAAAACCAATTTTTGGGCGTTTGTTTGAGGCCATATAATGATTTGTTGAGTTTGCATACCAAATTCTCTCCATGTTTGCCAATTCCAGAAGGTAATTCCATGTAAACATCTTCATCAAGATCCTCATGTAAGAAGGCATTGTGAACATCCCTGGGACCAATTTTTGATGGCTGCAATGTCAAGGAGACAACGATCTGATACTAATTTTGCCACTGGAGCAAATGTCTCATGGTAATCTAGCCCTTCTTATTGAGAGTATCCCATAGCCACAAGTTGCACCTTGTATCGCTCAACAGAACCACCACAGTTATATTTTACCTTAAATACACATTTACACCCAACAGGTTTTACTTCGTTTGAGAGAGAAGTGTCAGACCAGGTGTTGTTCTCCTCAAAAGCTTGTATTTCCTTACTCATAACATCACGCCAATATTCATCTTGAACAGTTTGATAAAATGAAGTGGGTTCATCTACAATGGAGATGGATAGAATTTTTTTTTGATGTGATGCAGAAAACTTTTGGAAGGAGACACAATTGATTAAAGGAAAATGTGTACCTCTTGATCCATTTTGTCGAAGTTTTGATTGGATTAGGATCTGATTGAGTGACTGTGCAATAGAAGTCTCTTAACATGACAAAAGGACATTTTTTTGGAACTGATCTTCAAATATTTGGTTCAACATCAGCTAATTGGGTACTATGGTTACTTGGAGAAATAGTGTTTTCAGAGGTGGATGTTGAAGCAGAATAATTTTCAAATTGATCATAATCTTGGAGAGTTTACCCATGGAGGCAGGGATTGGCAACACTACGTTATTGTCACCCTCTTTAATCAAATGATATGAAAATGTTGATTCACAAAAAATAACATAACGACTGAAAAATATTTAGTGAGATTTTAAATAGTATACTTTAAGCTTTTTATCCAAAAGGATAACCAATGAAAACACATTTTTAAGTTATGGGATCAAACTTGGATTTATTTTGATCTGCGTTAGTAGTATAACACAAACATCCAAAAACTTTGAGATGATTGAAAGTTGATTTTTGATTAAACAAAATCGTGTAAGGTGATATTTCTCCTAAACGGGGAGTAGGGGTGCAATTGATCAAGTAAGCAATGATTAAGACTCATTCACCCCCAAAATTTGAATATTAAACTAGCTTGAAACATTAGAGCTCTTGTTACTTCTAACAAAAGTTGATGTTTTCGTTCAACAATATCATTTTGTTGAGGTATGGATACACATCTCTGTTGATGCTAATTCTATTATTTTCAAAAAAACTTTGAACCTCATGAGAAAAAATTCCGACCCATTATCGGATCTAATAGATTTAATAGAATGTTGAAAGTGATTTTGAATCATATAAACAAAGTTCTGAAGTAGATGTTTTGTTTCGCTTTTATGGCACATTAAATACACCCAAACACATCGAGAAAAATCATTTACCAAGGTGAGAAAGTAATGGAACCCACTTAAGGAGCTTTGAGAGTAGGGACCCCAAATATCAATATGCACCAACTCAAACACGATTTGTGTAAATATTTCACTTAAACCAAAAGGTAACCATGTCTATTTAGCATGATGACACACATCACAATGACATGAAATATCTGAAAAAAAAATTAGAATCATATTTAAAAAAAAAGTTTTATGCGATTAGTCGAGAGATGTCCAAGTCGTTGATGCCAAATACCCGGTTTGTTCATGGGAGATGATAATGATGCAATAAGAGGTGGTGAGGCATTCAACATGTACATCCTATCTCACTCTTCACCCACACTAATCTTCATCTTAGAAGCTAGGTCTTGAATGACACACGAGTTAGGAAAAAAAGTGACTAAACAATTCAAGGATTTGGTTAACTAGCTAATAGAAATCAAATTGAATTTAAATGAAGGAATACACAAGGCATTTTGCAAGGATATTGAATCTGAATTTTTTACCAAACCTTGATGTGATGAACCCACATACGACCCATTTAGAAGTTTGACATGAATAGTGGATTTGTCATATTTGTCAAAAAATTCAGAGGAAGAAACAATATGATCATTGGCTTCTCAGTCAATGATCCAAGATGTATTTGAATGAGAATGAGAGGACAAACCTATGAAATTGGTTGTAAATGACTTGCTTTTGATAAAAGCCATGAGCTAGTTGTAATCACTCTGGGTGAGCGCAACAGTCTCATTTGTACCTCCTTTCACCTCATCCCCATATGATACTGATGCATTAATAGTGGATGTAGGAGCTAATTTGCTTGGTTTATAAAGTCTATGTCTAGGAGGATATCCATTAAGCTTGAAGCATTTTTCTTTAACATGTTCAATGATACCGCAATGTGAACAAGTAGGTCTACCACGCATTGTATCTTTGGTTCACTTATTGGAGCTAAATTGGACGTCACTAGTTGATGGGTCACGATACTCATTATGAGAAAAACTTGAATACAAGGCTGATTTATTTATTGCAATTATATGGTTAACTCAAGCTTCCCTACTTCATTCATCTTAAATAACCAAGGCATATATTTTGGCAACTGACAATAATGGGTCTTTAAGAAGAATTTATCCCCTGACTGTATCACAAGAGTCATTAAGGCCCATAAGAAACTGAAAAACTCTTTCACGTTCCTGTTGTTCTTTTAATTATTTGACAACACCACATTTACATAAGGGTAAAAGATTATATGAAGACAATTAATCCCAAAAGCCTTTGAGTTTAGAGAAGTATGCAGCTATCGACATATAATCTTGGCAAGGATGAACTATTGCGCATTGGATTTGATAAATCCTTGGTGCAATACTTTGTGAGAAGCGCTCATGTAAGTCTATCCAGACTTCTTGAGAGGTGGTGGCATAAATAACACTATTGGCCAAATCTTGAGAAATTGAGTTTAACAGTCATGATAGAATCATGTTGTTATATCGAACCCACTTCAGATAATCTGGTGAATCCGTTTTCGGTTTTGAAACCAAGCCATCTATGAAGCCGATTTTATTTTTGACACTTAGAGCTATTATCATGGCTATACTCCAGGTGGCATAATTGTCTCCATCAAAGGGTTAAGACACAAGGACAATTCATGTACTATCAGAATGATGTAGGTAGAATGAACTTGCAAACTCATCAGATATGTTAGAGGTTGCAAAACTGGTTCCAGCCATGTAATCCAAGAAAATAATAAAACAATTGCAGGGTGCTTAACGCACAGGACAAAACCGAGAGCCAACTGCTAAGGCTCTTGCAGTAAAAAAAATTGAACTAGAAAGAGAATCGGAAGGAGGGCATCTAAATCCAAAAGATGAGCAGATATGAGTACTACGGTGAACTGCCGACGTCTAGCTGTAAATTCAGAAGATGAGAGTGGAGAAGATGAGTAACAGTGGTGATGAATCAAATTACACCCTGTGAAGAAGGGCGACAATGTCGATCTGTGAGAAGAGGTGGTCAGGCAGATACAACGACAGTGGCTCTAGGGGGAACTGCAATAGCGTGCAAAGGAGACTAGGGTTTTGGGTGCAGCGGGAATGGGCTGGATGACAGACAAGAGTGCTGGTTGGCAAGAAGATAACTAACAACAGTAAATGCCCGAATGCTCTGATACCATGTGAGAGTTTATAAAAACGTGTGAATGGAAAAATTTCTCAGTTCTTCATTTATCAATTTACACTATATATATAGACTACATAAGCTAAAGAGATGATGATAAATAAAAGAGATAATGATAGACAGTTACAACACAATCTCAATGCTCCATAATCACAGTTTCCTTCAGTTAAGGAGACTTGATCGGATAAGGTTAGGTATAGATCTAGATCGATAAGGTCTAGACCTTATCCTAATCTCAACATCTAGGAATTGCATAAGCTTATTGATATGATCTCCAACGTTACACCCAACTACCAAGGTGGTACACTTCGGTGGAAGCACTCGTCTGATGGGAATTTCTCGGTATCCTTCTGCTACTGATTGCTCTGCTCTGTGGTTGCTGAAGGGTGCTCTGTGGGGTGGAGGATTACCAACGAGAGCCTTTGTTTTTGGTTGGTTATTGCTTATGGGGAAGGTTAAAACTGATGCTCACCTCAAGTCCAAGGGTTTGGTAACGTCGTCGCCTTAATTTGGGTTCAACTGATGGCTCATGATTTTAGAGGTAAAGAATCCAAGTGGATGTTTGTTAGGCAGTGTTGACTCCTAATTGCTTGGAGGTTAGTGTGGCTAGAACTTAACAATAGGTTTTTTAGAGAAGTCACTCTGCCTCCGCAGGTCATCATCACAAGCATCTGGGGAGAGCTTAAGGAATGGTGCAAATTGAAATATGGCCACATTCAAATCTTGCTTGGTTGGGTCCTACTCGTATTGGCCCACCTAACGCACGATAGCTGAACCAGTCTGCGTCTGGATGCTCCTTTTATGATTTCTGATCTCTGGGCATTTTAGCCTTGTACATCTCTATTGTCCTTTGGCTGATCACTCATCACCAGAGCCATTTACTAATTATGTCGATCTTTTATAAAGACATTGATTCTTTTCTTTAAAAAAAAATGTGAATGTGCCAGTCCAGGGGTCTGTTCCACCAGATCTGAACTTGTGAGGAGTTAGATACATGAGCAAAATAAAGGGCCAATTCATTGCTAAACTTGAAAATAAAATAAACTTGGCGCCTTTCAAAAGAATGAAGTTTCTGTATTAAAGACTGAGGAACCTGCCCTGATCTTCCTCTACCTTCAAGCTGATGGATGAAGCATGATGCCAAATCCTTTGGTGAGAATTCCACAACAATTTTAGAGGAGCATGATTCATTTGAAAGATTTAATTTCTAAAGGCTCAATGAGCCATGTTCTTTCTAAGACCTATCCTGCTTGCATGTATATTCACAAATAAATATACATGCACAGGGATATATTCATGGTTGAGTACATGCAAATACATGTATGGACATATATGCATGGATCGATACATGCATAGACAAATATGTGTGAATACATGCATGGACATATATCCATGGTATTTATAGACACATGCATGAACAAAAAATGCAAGAAAACATATGCATGATATGAATAGACGTACACATGCATAAACAAATACATACAAAATCATGGTTGGAGGTTTAGCCTAGATCTCTAAGAGGCCACGTTTGCTAGACGTTGGAGGTTAAGCCTAGATCTCTAATTGATAATTTTCAGAAAAAGTATGGCAATATCTGAAATTCAGAAAACTGTAGTTCATGGTTGGAATTAAGGACAAAAGATCGGCCTCAATTTACCTTATTATCAAACTATATATATATATATATATATATATATATATATATATAGAGAGAGAGAGAGAGAGAGAGAGATCAACATTACTAAGACAGAAGAAGAAGATCAATAAAAAGTTGAGCCCGCGAAAACAAAAAATAACCGACCCAAAACAAAGGGCCGAAAGCACGAATGTAAAACATAAAAATAGGAGAACACAGAAATCAGCCAAGGTCTTGAGGAAGAGAAGGCCACTGAAGGGGGTGGATAACATAGGAGGAGAGGCGCAGAATTGCGTACACATCAACCAAGATGCAATGAACAAGCTTATTGAAAGCAACCAAAATTTGACGGAAGATCGCATTGTTGCGAGTCATCCACACAGCCCACCAAGAAGTAAGAAGCCAAGTTCTCCATATCAGCCGCCATTGCTTGCAACTACGAACCCGCAGAGGACCCCACAAAAGGTCGAACGCGAAGGATTCTTATCTCACGATTACTTCAGGTTGATTCCACGTACTTTTAAAGATATCCACAAAGATTGGGCAGGCCCAAAACAGATGGTAGGTGGATTATTCCACCGCTTGGCAAAGGATGCACCTACTCGAATACTGAAAACCCACCTTCTTAAGAAAGTTGTTTGTCTGTACCCTATCGCGTAAAATTAACCTGGCTAAGAACCGAGAGCGAAGAGTTGGCCCATTCACCCATAAAAGACGCTCAAGAAGTCGGTCAGCCCCAGGAAAAAGAAGAGACCGATACCGAGTTTTGGTGCACAAAACGCCGCTAGCCACAATTGCCCATTGCGAAATTTTGCATCAGGACCAAGATCACCATCTTGCATGAGGACGAAAGACATGGCCTTAAGCCACATGCGACGCAAGTGCGAGATATGAAGCCTGCAGGGACGACAAATATAATGGATCAACTCAAGGGAACCATACTTAGCATGGAGCAAAGGAACACACGGATTTCCTAGACGGTGTGCCATGCAACATTGCTTCATGACGACAACAATACTCCTTAGTCTGTGAGCGAAGATCCCTAGACCAGCCATATGCCTTGGTAACACCAACGAGTTCTATCCAACCAGGTGGCGCTTAGTTCGAAGGTGGCAACCAGACCAAAAAAAATCCGCCATCAAACTGGAGAACTTTTTCTCCACACCCTTGGGCATCAGAAACATGGACATAAAAAAATCTGGGATAGAGGACAAGACGTGCCTAATAAGGGTAAGCTGACCGACGATGAAAAGATAGGAAGCTTGCTATGAAGAAATTTTGGTCTAGACTTTTTGGATAGTGGCAGTCCAAGCGGCTGAGGGGATGCACTTTATTTGTAAAGGGAGACCCAGATAGGAAATAGATAAATCTGAAGTTGCGCAGCTAAAAATCTGTTGTCTGGTGGCCAGCAAGAAAGATGGGGCATTGAACATGAATAGGCAACATTTACTGTCATTAAGGGATAAACCCGAAAGAGAGAGGAAAAATTGAAGGATGAGCTTGAATCTCAGCATCTGTTGCACGAAAGCGTGGTAAAAAATGATTATGTTGTCAGCATAGGTGAGAATATGATGGGGGAATTCCTAGATGCCAATGTGATCGATTATACATTTATCTGCTGCCCTCTTGATAAACACCACAAGACCCTCGACGATGGCGCTAAATAACAAAGGGGAGAGAGGGCAGCCTTGCCGAATACCACACCCAAGCTTGAACTGCCTACCTCTTACTCCGTTAAGCTTAATCAAAGAGTGAGCATTTGTTACCAGCTCGCACACCCATCGAGAGAAACGGCTATTGATACCGAAGTTGGTAAGCATGTGGAATAAGAAAGGCTAATGGACCGAGTCAAAGGCTTTATGGAAGTCAAGCTTGAGAGAGAAGAAAGATTGTCCGTTGATATGCAAAGAGTGAAGAACTTTCGATGCCAAGATGAATGAGTGCTTAATCTGCTTGTAGGGGATAAAAGCAAACTTGGAGTCTGAGAAGATTTGAGCAGTGACAGTTCTGAGCCTATTGGCCAAAGCTTTAGCAATAATGCGGTAGAGCATATTCATAACCAAAATCAGACGGAACCTGAAGATATCAGAGGTTGTCACGTCCTTCAGGATGAGAGAGACAATGGCTAAGTGCGTGTGAACCGGTAGCCGACAGTTGCGATAGAACTCAACGAAGACATTGATAACGTCATGCTTAATGCAAGACCAAAAGATACGGAAAAAATACACGAGAAAGCCATCGTAACCAGGAGCTTTCCATCCTGAAAGACCGTTGATAGCCGAAATGATTTCAGCATCAACGAACTTAGATTACATAGCTCAAGCTTGTTAGGGTGCACCCTATCGTGATAGCCAAAATGATTGGAGCACCCTATCATGAATTCTCCAAGACGAGGGGCGATAGTGGTACTTGATTCTTTTTTTCTTTTTTATTTATTACCAAGGGAAGAAAAACAAAAGTTTTGAGAGCGACAACTCTCAATGACAAGTAACCCTACATTACACTACACACGTGAGAACTGTCTATTGCTAATGCTAAGAGATTGTGAAACCCTTGCCTTACACTCACTCTTCAAATCACCCGTGCTCTAAATAACAACACCTCTCTCTCTATCTCTCTCCCTTTTCACCCCAACCAAGAAAATCACAAAAAAAGATAACAGTCTTAAAACCCCAGTAAAATTGCCTGACTTCAACTGTTGTTATGGTTACTGGTCAGTGTGGTGGCAGAAGTTTTAGTTTTGGTTTTGCTCTTAACCCCCATGCTAAAGCACAAAACCCCCGCCGCAAGCAACCCACAAATTTTTTTTTAAAGGCAAGCTAGGGTTAGGCAGAACCCTAGCAACCCAGAGCTTTACTCCAACCATGTTTGCAAGAATTGTAGAAAATATGACCATCATGCTTAAAAACCCTCATGAACTCACATAATGGGCTAGTGGTATCCTAAATTCCTAATGCTTTGCTCATGTAATAAACTATTGGACTTATTCACCATGCTTGCAGTCAAGATCACAAATCGCATATCTTAGAGCGGTTACACTTGTAGTCAAGATTGCAGATCGTATATCGTGAAGAGTTTATCTCCAATGGTTACACTTCACAATCGTACATCATGGAAATCACATATCATGGAAATGGAGATATTATCTCCTTTTCTATTTTGTAGTTGTATCATATACTTTATTCTATTTTTTATTCTTTTCCTTATAACATCATATATATCGTGTATCTCTTATTGAACATTATAACTTTTTTTAGAGTTATCTCCTACTTCACATGGTATCAGAGCAGTAAGGACGATCTTGTTTTTCATCCTTCTACCATGATTGATCAAGCTCAAGTAGCACATTATATTTCAGGATTCCTCCAAAATGCAAGTTGATGTCTTGTCACCATATTTGTTGCATCACTCTAACAATCTTAGAATCGTGCTTGTTACGTCGGTGCTTACGAGTGACAATTACTCGACATGGCGACGTGCTGATGGCCTTGAGTGCCAAATACAAATTTATGTTCACCGATGGTTCTCTCTCAAAGCCAATGAGTTCATCCACCGATTATCAATCTTGGTGTTGATGCAATGACATGGTTCTATCTTGGTTTCTAAATGTCATTTCTAAAGACATCACCAATAGTATCATCTATGCAGACACGGCTCGAGATGTTTGGGTTGATTTAAAAGAACTATTTTCTCAAAGAAATGCCACTCGCATTTACTAATTGAAGAAACTAATTTTCAATCATCATCAGGAGAAAAATTCTCTCGCCACTTATTTCACCACTCTCAAAACACTTTGGGTTGAACTCGGTTCATACTCTTCTCTTTTCACATGCACGTGTGGTGCATTCAAAGACTTCAATGTCTGTCTTGAGTGAGAAAAAGTATACCAATTTTTCATGGAGCTAAATGAGAAATTTGTTGTGATTCGAAGCCATATTTTGACTATCGAACCTCTTCCAAATATCAACAAAATATACTCCATGATTCTTCAAGAAGAAACACAACGACTCCTCGTGCCTCTTAGTGGTGGAACTACTGACAATTTAGCACTTTCGGCTAAATTTCACCAATCTCATCCGACTACTAGTTGATTTTCTACCAAGAATAACAAGCCCCATCCCAAATGTGATCATTGTGGGCTATTGGGACATGTCAAAAGTCATTGCTATTCACTTCATGCCTATCTGCCACATCATCCAAAGGCCAACTTTAACACAAAATGTGCAGATCATGGATTGGCCAAAGCAACATCTCAACAGGAGTCTATGCTCACTCTTGATGTCCCTGAATCTAAGTCCAACTCTATTCTTTCACAACTCACAGAAGATCAACTCGGACAGATTGTTTCTTGGCTTAATGTTGATGTCAAACCCACCTCCGCCAACTTGGCAGGTAACTTATCCTTCCATTCTTTTTTTCCCTGAGTCATTGACACAAAAGCCTCTCATCACATGACATCCCATATCATCTTTTTCTAATGTTATTGTTCTACCTAAACTACATTCCATTAGTCTCCCTAATGGTGAAAAAATTTTTGCTACTCATATGAGAAATATTAAACTTTATTCTTCTTTTATTCTTACTGATGTTTTATACATTCCTAACTTTTATTATAACCCTTTATCTGTTCCTAAGATAGCATCTTCTATTCCTTGTATTGATACTTTCTTTTCCTCTTTTTGTCTCTTTCAAGACCCTTTGAAGATGACGATGATTGGAGCGGGTAGACTATGTGATGGCCTTTATCATCTCATCCTTCCAAACACTCATCATGCTTTGATAGTTTCATCATCAAATAAAGGCATTCGTTGGCATATGCGATTGGGTCATCCCTCACGTGACCAAATTTTTTTATTAAATAAATCTATTTTAGACTTTGATTTTGATCATAATCATGTTTGTGATATTTGTTATCACGCTAAGCAAACACGACTTTCATTTCCAACTAGTTTAAGCCAACAAGCACACTCCTTTGATCTTATCCATTGTGATATCTGGGGCCCTTATACTATTCCATCTCATTCAGGTGCTTGTTTTTTTCTAACCATTGTCAATGATTTTTCTCGTTGCACTTGGATTTTTTTAATAAGATACAAATCTAAAATATTTTATTACATTCAATGCTTTTGTGCCTCAGTTCGCAATTTTTTTCAATCTTCAGTTAAAAGCATCCGTAGTGATCATGTCACTGAATTTATGTCTCATTGCTTTCAAAATTTTCTTCATCAAAAAGGTATTGATCATCAAAAATTCTGCATCGGAACGCCCCAACGAAATGAGTGTGTTGAATGTAAGCACCGACACATATTAGAAGTAGGTAGGGTTTTACGCTTTCAATCTCATCTTTCGATATCTTTTTGGGGAAAATGTATTCTCACCTCCACTTATTTCATCAATTGCCTTCCCTCTAAAGTTTTGAACAACAAAACACCCTATGAATTATTTTTTGAAAACAAACCTCAATATCATCATTTATGAGTATTTGGTTGCCTATGTTTTGCTAAAATTATCAATACACATCAAAATAAATTTTCCTCTCGAACCAGGCGGTGCATATTTGTTGGCTATCCATTTAACCAAAAAGTATATCAACTTTTTGATCTTGAGAACAAATAATTATTTAGTAGCCACAATGTAATATTTTATAAACAAGTTTTTTCTTTCCAAAATCACATTGAAAAATATGACAAATTCGTCGTAATGCCTCTCCCATTACTTGATATTGACGATGATCCAACTCTAGACATCAATCAAACACCCAATACACCACCATCCAATTCACTAGATTTGCCCAATTCACAACCTAATTCTACCACTACAATCCAGCCCGTTACACTCATGCGTCGTTTCTAAGGACCTAAATCCACACCATCTTACCTTAAGGATTACGTATATTCGGCTCTCACATTTGAATCACATAGTCTACCACTGGCTCCAAAACCCACCACTTCCAAGTATCGATACCCCATTAGAGATTTTTAGCTTTGTCTTCTATCCCATGTTACTTTCTTCTCATCTCTTCTTTTCAACAACGAGCCTAGATATTTTGGGGAGGCAGTGAAACATCTGCATTGGTGAGAAGCAATGTCAAGTAAAATATGTGTTTTGGAAGATAACCACACTTGGTCTCTTGTTACTTTCCCTCCTGACAAACACCCTATTGATTGTCGTTGGGTGTATAAGGTTAAACACCGAGCAGATGGATCGATTGAGCGCTACAAAGCATGACTTGTGGCAAAAAGGTACACACAAATTGAAGGGTTCAATTATCATGACACGTTTGCTCCAGTAGCCAAACTAACCATTGTTCGGTGCTTGATCTCTTTAGCAACTATGAAGGGTTGGTTCATTTATCAGCTTGATATAAGCAATGCATTCCTACACGATGATTTGCATGAGGAGGTCTACATGCGACTTCCTCCTGGTTTTCGAGTCAAAGGGGATAACAAAATATGTCAACTTCACAAATCTAATTATAGATTGAAGTAATCCTCATGAAACTGGTTCATGAAACTTACTTCTGCTCTTACGGATGCTCAATTCATTCAATCACGAGTTGACTATACACTTTATTTATACAATGAACATCCAACTGTTTCATATTCATCTTAGTATATGTTGACGATATTATTATCGCTGGTGATAATGAATTCAAGATTACAGAAATTAAGAACTTTCTTTATACACAATTTCACCTTAAAGACTTAGGTGAACAAAAGTATTTTCTTGGCATCGAGGTGACATGTGTCCCTTCTGAAATTTTTCTTAGTCAGCAAAAATATATTTTGGATATTTTGTTTAATGCTGGTCTCCTCGGAGCCAAGCCCCTCGACTTTTCTATGGATCAGAAATGTCGACTTAGACCAGATGATGGAGA
Source organism: Nuphar pumila (assembly GCF_984573655.1). Classification (NCBI taxonomy): domain Eukaryota; kingdom Viridiplantae; phylum Streptophyta; class Magnoliopsida; order Nymphaeales; family Nymphaeaceae; genus Nuphar; species Nuphar pumila. The sequence continues at coordinate 110,234,037 of NC_143255.1, read as the reverse complement.
TCCATTACCAGATCCTACTCCATACTGTCGATTAGTTAGGAGACTTATTTATTTAATTATGACATGCCAAATATTGTCTATCTCGTGCAACTCTTAAGTCAATTTATGCAAGCTCCACAAACTTCACATCAAGATGCAACGTTCAGAGTTCTGCGATATTTGAAGTCATCACCACATAAAGGGATTTTTATGTATTCATGCAATACTTTACAATTGTCGACTTATCGTCATTCAGACTAGACCACTTGTCCTACAACTCATCATTCAGTTACTGGATACCTCACATTCCTGGGTTGAAATCCCATCTCATGCTGATCTAAAAAGCAAAATACGGTATCCAAATTCTCTGTCGAGTCCGAATATCGATCTATGGCAACAACTACTTGTGAGCTAATTTGTTTATGAGCATTATTACACGATCTTGGATTCTCTTATTCACAACCAATGCAACTATATTGTGACAACCAATCCGCACTTCATACCGCTGCAAATCCTATTTTTCACCAACACACTAAACACATTAAGGTGGATTATCATTTTATTCGTAAAAAATTATAAACAAGCCTTATTTCAATCCATCACGTCTCTACCAAAACCTAGCTTGTTGATGTGTTAACTAAGCTACTTGGAAGGGACCGATTTCACAAACTTATTTCCAAGTTGGGCATCGTGTAACTGCCCATTCCAACTTGAGGAGCAGTATTAAACTTATCCACCATGCTGGCAGGCAAGATCACAAATCACATATTATAGAGTGGTTACACTTGCAGTCAAGATTGCAGATCACATATTGTGGAGAGTTTATCTCCAATAGTTACACTTCCAGTCAAGATCGTAGATCGCATATCGTGAAGAGTTTATCTCCAGTGGTTACACTTCACAACCACACATCACGAAAATTGCATATCATGGAGACAGTGATATTATCTCCTTTTCTGTTTTTTAGTATCATATATTTTATTCTTTTCTTTACTCTTTTCCTTATGTATATATATATATATATCGTATATTTCTCGTTGAACAATATAACATTTTTTCAGAGTTATCTCTGGCACGTAAATTAACAAAAGAGTAACATGGAAACCATTTTTCTTTTGGAATAACAAACACGGTTCCATGCATCCATAAATTAACCTGGTTGAAATTTATAAAGAAGAAAAAAGAAAACACCACTGTAAACAAGTAAGTTTATCTAAAGATACACATGAGGAAACCATTGTCGACCAGGATTCGTTTGGATGTCTGTCAAGGGTGGACACATCAAGTACAACTTAAAATAAATATATTCCATCCAGTAACTAGTAAGAAACTAAAAAGCTTACCCCCACTTTATAGTTTGTAGCCCTCCCTAATGAACTAAATAATTAAGTTTAACCTTCATATTTCTAATTGCTTTTTAAACATGAAAGCATGAATGACTCAAATAAATCTCATCTACACACAGGTGGATCTAAGACTTTTGGGAGCCACCTGAAAATAATGGTAACTCATCAATATATATATATATATATATATAATCAATTTTATAAGTATTGTTGCATACTTGTTAAATAAATTTTTTATCATTTAACTTCGTAGAAAGCATAAAAAAGAGGCATTGTGCCATACAAGGATGTGTTTGTTGAAACACATAAATATAAGACCACGAGAGAGTTTGTATCAGATAAGGCGAGAACGACAATAATATGTATTTATTGTATTAATAAACATTGTAATATACAAATTATTATAAATATTATAATTATTAATTATTAATCTATATTATAATCATTACTTTGTAGGAGTCATACGAGCAACAGATGGTAGAGCGATATGGCAATGACTCCACTCAGCATCCGCCTTTTGATACTGCAATAGGTGAACCCAAAAAGGGTCGTGTGTTTGGGTTTGGGAGTAATATGAACACCTCACCAGTCATTGCCTCCTCCAGTTACGGCTCACAGAGTTCTCCCGCCAGCATCAGCTCCAAGCATCCGAATGACCCACCTAATTCTTGAGATGGTGTCTGCCAGCTTGTTAAGGACACAATGCGTGACTATTTACATGAAACAATTTTCGACGTTGTCTGTAATGAGTTGTGCAACTTTTTTCGGGACAGAAGAACTTCATCTGCAGGGGCCTGTTAGGTATGAAAGTTTCATGTGATTTATTTTATGTTGTTAGATTTCAAGCTATTATATGCATGATTAGAACACATATTTTCATGATTGAATTCTCATAAATTTTTTATGTCAGCCTTAGAACACATATGAATTATGTTAATATCCTTCACTTTATTGCTAGATAGATTATGTGTAATTCACTCATGTTACTTTGATTGTCTTAACTTAGGTGCATTCCATATAATTTATTTCATTATATTTTGTTTATCAATACTAACATTTCTTTTCTTTTATAGGATGCTGGAGATAATCAGCGTAGATGAGCTGAAGGGGCAGATCGAGACAATGAAGAAGATGACGCACATAATCTTGGCGATGATTAGATTCATGTGTTGAATTTATTTTACCTTCTTATTGTTTCAAAAGAAAATCTTTGTAAATATTCACTTGTAAATAATTAGAACTTGACGAGAATTATAATGGATCAATAAATCGTTTTAGTTGCTTTTTATATATATATATATATTTTATGTATAATTTGTTTTTTATACACAGGAAATATAAATTGTACATGAAATATAAATTGTATCACAAGAATTTTTTCTCGATATTTATATTTTAAACAAATTTTTTTAATTTTTTTATTGTTTACGACAGATTAGTGACGAATATTATCCGTCGCTATTTAGTATCGACATCTAATTTCGCGACGGATTAGGGACGAATATTTATTCATTACAAAAGTGAATCGGTCAATGATTTGCGATGAATTTTAATCTGTCGTCAAACCAAATTTCTGCATATTAACAATGATCTTGCGACAAATTTTAATCTGTCGTCAAACCAAATTTCTGCATATTAACAACGATCTTGCGAGGAATCATGTCATTCGCTAATTTATCATAAATTAGCGATGAAACTAACGACATAGTTTTCATCGTTAATTAACGACTAAAATTTTATGATGAAAGTTAGTTATTGTTAATCTGTCACTAATCAATTGTTAAATTCTACAATGATGAATTAACGATGAATGAAGGTCGTGGCTAATCTACAAATTTTTTATAGTGACCCGCCACTTTATAGTTTATAGCCTTCCCTGATGAACTAAATAATTAAGTTTAACCATGACATTTTTAATTGCTTTTTTTACATGAAAGCATATAATTAAGTTTAACTTTCACATTCCTAATTGCTTTTTCTACGTGAAAGCATGAATGACTCAAATAAAACCCAATTCTCGAGACATCCACATTTTGGACTTTCATCGTTTTGCATTAATTGCGATGGCCAACATATCACTTTCTTGGCCAAATTTATCGAAAATGCTCCTTTGTTCAATAGCAGAAAATATTTTTTCGCTGACAGACAATCCTCCCTTCACAATGGACGGTAGAGAGAGAAAAAAACAAAGAAAGTACGAAAGGCAAATAAGGTTGGTGGAGCCCATGACAATGATAGCCTATTGCCCCATTGGTCCAAAGTTCGTAGCAAAAGCTGCCCAGTCACGTCCACGTCGGATGAACACGTAATGGAAAGGGTGGCCCACCACGAGCCTGTGTAGCAGAGAGGGGGTGTGACGGTTGCACTCCCTCACCTACGCACGTCCGCAATTAATGTGAGCAGTCCAGCGAGGGGACTGATAGAAAGCGGCTGCCCCCACACTATCAGCCGTACGCGTGCGGAAGAGAGAGGTGCTGGGTGCCATGGGGTCCACCGAATGATTGAAAGGGCATAAGGGGAGTGTCGTGGGCCTGAAAGGTCAAATCGGTGCTTAGTGGGGCCCGGACTCGGAGAGGGGAAAGTGAAGCAACGACGGCGTTAAGGTTAAAGGAGCAAGATGAGATTGAATAATTGTTGTATGTTTTTATGTAAATTTTTTTATATTTTGATAGTTTTATAATCCATTTTTTAAAAAAACTTAATATACAATACATACCGGATCCCAAAAAAAAAACAAAAAACAAAAAAACAAGCTACTTACACGTAAAAAACGCAATCAGATTTTGATTTGGAGGAATTCTAGATCAAACTTATGATACTGATTCGACTCCAACTTGAATACTAAAATAATCCGATTGAACATATCTGAATTTGTCCCAAATGCATGTTCTGATTTTACTATTTTGATCAAAATTTGATCTAAATTAAAAAATAACTGAATCGGGTTGGGTTGGTGGGTTGGCGGGTCGGGTCGGCGGGTCAGCATACCTCAACACGAATCCGACCCGGGTCGGCTGTGGCAAACACGAACCAGACCCATTTATTAAACGATTAACTCGACATGGTTAACCCGTTTAATAAATGGGTCGGGTTTGGGTAAACGGGTTGGTGGGTCGGGTTCGAGTAAATGGGTTGGATGGTGGGTTGGCGGGTTGGGTTCAGGTAAACGGGTTGACCTGTCCACCTAACTCATTTATTAAATGGGTTAGATGGGTCAACCCGTTTACGACACGAACCCGTTTAAGCCAAACCCGAACTAGCCTAAGAAGCGGGTTGGTAGGTCGTGTCAGATTTTGCCACCCCTACTTACAAGTCCTGTGGTTATACCGTACGTTTTGTATCATGTTAAAGCTTTTTGCCTAGCCTTTTACCAAGCCATTTGGGTGTGTTTGCTTGCCGCAGAAACCTTGGACGTTTTCGCAGAAGCGCTCAGGAATCCATGCGTTTCCACCAGCCTCACTGAGGCTACACAACTTCCCTTTCATGGCACAAAGGGAGCCTGTTTTCAACAGGGACCACCCCCTTTCCGAAGAATCCTTTCCCGTGGGGGTGGTCTGACTCTAAATCAGCGGAATCCTTTTCCGTGGGCGTATTTGCATTTGAAGAAGTGGCAGCTGCCAAATTCATTCTTTTAGTTTAAATACAAAAGAGAAAGGGCCTCACTTTTCATCCCAAATGCATAAACGCCCATCCCAACTACCAGATTCCAAACGGGACAACCAGTGTAGTTTGACCAAGATTTTACCAGGGAACAGCTACCAGATTAATCCAAACAGGGCCTTATTAATAAAGGAGTTTTTGTGATCTGATAAAAAAGTACGGCTCTGAGCAGAACCCACTTTGCCATGAAAATAGCAAACGAACGGAAATCATCGTAGCCCGGGGGTGGTGAGACCTGATTTTGCCAACAAAATGGGCCGCCCTATTTAAAGTTGTGGCCCCCATGACACTTTCCTGCTGCGGAGTTAGTCTCACCCAAGGCAGGAAAGAGTCTCACTTTCACCTGAAAGTGGGCCTCTTTTCCCCATTTAGGGTGAAACAAACAAGCCCTTCTATGCCAAAATAACCTACCTAAGATAACTATTTTTTTCTTTTTTAGGATACCTTTGGAAGTGAGAAAGATGTAGAAAAAATGATGCAAAATGCATTTTTTTTTTACCCTTTCAAACTAGAGAGGCTCTTTTGTTGAGAGAGCTTTTTTTAAAAAAGTACATTTTTTGATAAGAAACATTCCCCCATGGAAGGTAGATGAATGTTTCCTACCAAGAAAAAATTTATTTTTACAATCCCCACCACACATCTCACCACCAGCACCACCCACTATCTCACCACCATCCATCTCACTACCACCCTCCTCCTCCTCTCTTATTTCTTCACATTTTTTTACTCTTTTTTTTCTCATGCTACACAAACATTAACGACAGATTTGCTTGGCCCCAACCTATTTTTCATACGCAAGCAAACATACAAATAGTGAGATTTGAAATCACATTTGATCTCAGTTTACTCACTTTTCATGTGATTCCAAATTAATCACATTCTCCACATTTTGATCTTGAATTGTATATACTAGGTTACACGTAAGCTTAGGATATGTTTGATGGCTCGTTCAGGGTTAGATGAAATGAACAAAAAGAACGAAAAACAAAACATTGGTTCTGTTCATTTCGTAATGATTGTTCTAAGTCCAACGTTTGTTTGGACCGTACTCAAATGCTATGTTCCAAACGTCGGTTGTTTGATGACGATGTGTGGATAACTTGGACAATCATGGATAATGAGTCGAATTACTTTGTTTTTGATCATATGACCCGATTCATTCACTATTTTACATGTTTTAACAAGTTTATTATAGTTTTTTGCCCGAATATGAATTCAATTACGAAATTATATCTAAAATCATGATTTTTTGCCTTGAATATGGATTTGAAATTGGATTTTTGCCCAAATATGAATCTTGAATGAGATTTTTGCTCCAAATAAGGATCTCAAATTAGATTTTTGCCCCAAATATAAATCTCAAATTGAATTTTTGTCCCAAATATAGATTTTTGCCTCAAATATGGATCTCAAATTGGATATTTGCCCTGAATATGAATTTTTGCCCCAAATATATGTTTTGCTCTCTCTCTCTCTCTCTCTCTCCCTCTTCTTTGGAGAATGGGCTGCTATAATATATTATAATCCACTCTTGCTTGTAGATCTGAGTGGATTACAATATGACATAGTTTGCTTTGCTTTTCAATATTTCAAAAAACTTCATAACATGACCTTTATTCATCGACAAAAATTCAACTAGATACAAAAGAGTATGAAAGATATACCAACAACTTTTTTAAATAAAGTTACAAGGGGCTGTGAATGTTTTACACCAAATGCAAACTTCTTAAAAGAATTTATGTAAATGTTTGCTTTCATGTTAACACTTGATGAGATTTCAATCATGTAATGTGTGTTCAAATTTCAAGTAGCAGGGCCTGTCCTTTGACCACCAGAGGACTGCTTACAGACAAATTCTTCTTCCTCCATGTTAGCGATCCAAATACATAGTCATTGGATAGTGCAACTACTTTGAAGCTAACAGTAAAAACTTATCTTTTGGCCCCAGCTAGTGAAGTTCAGAAACCTTGGCACTACAGTCACTTCAACTCCAGACGATGGAGACACTGTCGCTCGAACTTCACAGGCAAACACAAGACATCTGCTAATAATGAAGGCATGAACTTCACACCAAGTATCCTAAAAAATGATAATACAATTAAGCATAATAATTCAAGCTTGATTTATTCTTTGCTTGAACTTGGATGATCCCTTCAATGAAAAATTCATGGTCAACCTAAAATACAGAAAGACGTGTTGCATGAGGACCTCTATATATTGGAAGGAAAATTGGTATCAATTCAGGGAACTATGTATGACCAACAAAGCCATATATGAGTGGTAGCTCGCAAGATGCACACAGTTCATTTATAAAGATCAAAAATTTGAGAAAAATAAAAGGCATGACCTTAGTTGCATCACGACAAAGAGTCAGCATGTCTGCCTCTACACAAACAACTTCGAGTTGATCCCCACTGAAATCATCAGTTGAATGCGCTAGCTCTTCAAAATTAACATCCGGATGAACTTTCATTTTCCTTGAGTGAATCTGTCGCAAGTGGAGCTTTTTAGTTGTATTATGCACTACAACAACAATGAAAATAGCTAGCAAGTAAAAACACATGAAGTTTCTTCTTTTCAGTCACCTAGCATTCTAGGCCACCATAAACAGAATGAGCACGAAGAAGAAAGCAGAAGCATGTGTATGATTAATATAAAAAAAAATCACATAGCACTGCCAAAAATATAATACTAACTTGCAACTCACCACTTTAGAAGTTTCATTGCTTCTTCACATTTCAGAAGTTTTGCATATAAGCCATCTTCAGCCAATAATTCATCATGCGTACCCATTTCAACAAGTTGCCCCTCTTCCATTACAGCAATATAATCGGCATTTCTTATAAGACTAAGTCGTCGGGCTATGATGATGGTTGACTAGCCCAACATGAGGATATCTAGAGCTTCTTGAACTGACCATTCTGCCTTAAAATTAGGACCACCAGTAACTTCATCCAGTAGCAAAATGCATGGGTTTCACTACAAGAAAAATGCTAATTAGCGACGGATTGACGAGAGAAAATAATCGGTCACTAAACTGCAAAATATTTACGAAATTAGTGACATAAAAATTCTATCGAGATTTTGTCCCTAATTAGCGACAGACTCGCGATGAAAAAATTTTGTCGCAAAGGTCCGTCGTTAATTAGCGACGGATGTGCGGCAAAAAAAATTTCATCACCAATTAGCGACGGATTTGCGAGGTAATATTTCTGTCACTAAGTCTGTCGCTAGTTTTCGATAAAAACTGAGCGCAAAATTCACCATTACTGCCTCTTTCTCTCTCTGATTACCTCCAAATCTGTGACGCCACGCCGTAACCATCACCGACCCGCAAATGTCTGTCACCCTCAGCTCGCGATTCTCCTCTCGGTTCTTTGCCAGAAGGTGGGTCTTTTTGTCGAATGGAGACTGACGATGATTCGAGAGCCGAGATGAACAGGCTAATTGTCAGCTCGAGCTCCCACGCGTCCATGCACTCCAGAAACCCTAGAATCTCTTCCTCTTCCTCTTCCGATGGTTGTTCCTCAAACGCTAGCCCTACCTCCAGGTCCAGCGGAGAGGCAACTAGCGGCGTCCCGACCGGCCTCGTCAGATCCGGTCGGAAATGAGGTGAGGCACTGGAGCTCGTCGGAGATGTCACTGCTGCAGGCGGAGAGATCGTTGAACGCCTGCGAGAGATCGAGGAATTTATGGGCGTTGCGGAATGAGGTAGGGGAGCCCACGAGCCGGGCGAGGTCGATGCCTCTGGAGTCGGCGAGCGATGAGGCGTTGGAAGGCGGGCTCATTAAGTCATTCTGATAAAAGTTCTCTTTCTGATGATTTGCTCTTGTCCATGTATTTATTTGAATCTCCGCATAGGTTCATTTTTTCTTTTACCAGAGATTTATGTTCCTTGTAGTTTTTAACAAATTTTGGCTAAAATCGATGCAGGATACATATGGATTATTGCAAATTGTATTGCATTTGGACATTGCTTTTCTGATAAGAAAATTTTCACTGTTTTTTATTTCATAAGGTGATTATTTCACACAATTTTGTGGCTTCAGCTTTCTTATTCTCTTTGAAGAAATGCAACAGATTTTCCAACAAATCCTGTTCTCTTATTTTTCCCCAGCTTTGTATGTGATGAGTTGGACGGCCAGTTTGCTCGCATTCATAATCAAGGTGAGTAAAGTTTTTAGGAGCAAAACATTTTTCAATGTCTTCAATAATCCATGCTTGTTAATGATTTTAGAGTAAACCATAATCCATGAAAATGCCTTATTTATTTAGTTATTTATATTTTTGTATTTTGTGCTTCAGTATACATTTGTATGTGCATGAAGTCTTTAAGCCTTTCCATGTCATGCAGTATTTGTAAATGATGAAATCAGTAAACAATTCATAACTTTAGTCACTTGATATTTTGTGCATGCAATAAATATGATATAACTGTTATTGCATATAAAATTTGCAAGCTCACACCTATTACCAGGTTACCAACACTTTCAAAATCTTATTTCTCTTTGCAATTTCTTCTGTTATTGGTATGATTTATTTTGTATGAGTTCAGCTGCAATTTTCTTCTGAGATCTACTAATGCCATTAACCTTCCTACATTATGGTCATAGTTTGCCACATGATTTGCTCGAATTGGTATTGAGACTGCTCGGCTTCCTTCATGCATGTTTTGTAATTGTACCTTGTTGACCATTAGTGTCATGAACTTATCTTGATGCCTTCCTATTGATATGATATCTTTTGAGTGCCTCGTTCAATTGCATGATTGTCCCTATGTTTCTTGTCTTTTGGTTGTAGTCTGGTCTGAAGAAGCTGAATATTGGAATGTTTCATATCTTTCAGCACCACTTCTATGTTCAATTCTAGCTTCTATGTTCAACTCGATCGCAAGCTCTTTGTTCACCTAAAGAGATTGAGGCGCGCCTCGGCTTGAGGCGTGCGCCTCAAGGCGTATGAGGCGCACACCTTAGGGCTCTTTTTTTTATTTTTATTTTTAAATTAGCGACGGATTATTTTTGTCGCCAAGCCGTCACCAATTTCAATCAGGTGATGGTTTGCGACAGACTTTAATCCATCGCTAACTTGCCGACGACAAGTTAGCGACGGATTATATCCGGATATAGTCCGTCGCTAAATAGCGATGGACTAGCGACAGATAAATTCTGTCACCATTTAGTGACTAAGATTATGCAACAGACGCTATCCGTCACTAAACACGTTAGCGACGGAATTTGCGATGGATAGCGTCCGTCGCTAATACACATTTTTCTTATAGTGTTTGAAAGAACTGCTCTAGCAACATAGAGCTTTATCTTCAGTTCCTTGATCAAAGCCAACCTAGCCCTACCCACCTGAGATAAAAAGTCGTTAATATATTTGCAAATGTCATAACATAAATTAATGAATAATTGATTATGATCCCCTTACTTGAGTATAATATTTTTTGGAAAGTGAGCTGATAAAAGTATGTGCATATGATATCTTTGTTGCCTCTTCTATCTGATCAGTGGTAACATCTGACCTTCCATAAGCAATATTGTCCTTAATGCTCAAACTCAATAGCGCAGGCTCTTCAGTAACCAGTCCTACCTGACTCCTCAACCACTCTAATTTGAGGCCTTCGATATTCTCCCCATCCAAAAGAACTCCTAAACCAAAAATAAAACTTGAACTATTAAATAAAACATGGCAAATATTATATGTTTTATTTATTTTTTAATAGAGCTTGGCTTGAAATTGTTAGATTGTTGCTTCATCTGTTATTAATGATGGTCTCATCTTAGAAGTTTAGGCACACTTATCTCTTTAAAATTAATTTTTTTGTCTCACTAGATGGATGAGTGAAAATTGAACAAGATGCTTGGGTTCACCAAACTAAATAGATGTGCATGTATGTGTGTATAATACAATGTTAAAAATCTTTAGATGTACTTCAATTTCAGAAAACCATAGTGAAGTTTAATGTTTTTTTAGGAAGAAGAGGGCTAACATTATAAAATTTGCAACACTAAACAGGAAACTGAAGTGCAATATCAACAAAAAGAAAGGGTATCACCAACCACTCCAATGACAGAGGGAAGCCATCCTTTGTACAAAGCACAAGGGTTTTTTTCATGCAGGACAGTTGACAGTGCATGAAACATACCCCTATACTGGTAAGGGGATTTGTCTGTTTGCCCAAAGCATTTGACAATTTAGGCAATAAGATAATAACTTCAAAGGAATTACAAATAAAGGACCCGAGCAATTAGCCTTCCACGACAATTCAAGCAATAAGACAATTATCAATAAGTGTTGGCTAATAGATAAACCAAATTTCAACAGAGGGAAGAACTTCAAAGGAATGACAAATAAAGGACCTGGATAGTTAGCCTTTCACAAACCATGTCCATGAGATAAGTTGCAAACATTGCAATAATGCATGCACATGCTCCAACTCCAAGACGCAGAACTGGAATTAGCTGTGCATCATCTGCAAAAGCAGATGAAGGCAAGATAGTATCATGGCATCCATGCCCACCACCAATGATCATTTAGGCAACATGATTCTAGAGTTTGTAGCCCTTAACACCTTTCTCACATCTCATAAAAATACAATGATGAGACTTGCGATCTAACTTGCTGCGCTTGAACATATGCAGGACACCAAAAATCTTCAAATTCAAATAATCTATGGGCATGCCACTTCATACCTCTTCTGGAGTCTTCAAAACTTCATGTGTTGTAGAAGGTGATATATTAATAAAGTATGTAGTTGTATTAATGGTTTCAACCCAAAACTCCTTACCAAGGTCTGCACATAGTCTCAAGCATCTGACCATCTCTAGCAGTTTCCTGTTCATCATTTCTGTCACTTTATTTTGCTAAAGAGTTCCAGGAGTGGTAAAATAATATGTAATCCCTTTTTTATTGTAGAAGCTTTTGAACTCATCAAAAGTAAACTCACCCTCATTATATATCCTTGGGTACTTAATATATTTTCCAATATACTTTTCTACTTTAACCTTTCATTCTTTAAACTTCACAAATACCTCTTGTGCTTGAAGAAGTACACCCAAACCTTACGGGAATTATCATCTATGAATGACACAAAGTATTTTGCACCACCTTTGAACTTCATTGGGGCTGATCCCCATACATCTAAATGTATGTATTCAAGAGGATACTTTCTCTTATGCACACCTGTCTGAAATCTGACCCTAAATTGCTTGTAAAGAATACAATACTTTCAAAAATATAACTTGCATGATTTTATGCCATGAAACAAATTTCTTTTATACAATTTAATCATGTTGTTCTCAATCATGTAGTCGAGTCTCATATGCCAAAGATCAATATTGTCTTTTCATGAAAGACGGAATAGCAACAACCCCAACTATGGTTTTGCCAATAAGTCGATATAGGTTACTTGACTTTTCACCCTTTATAATACAAGAGCTCCTCTTGTAACTTTTAAAATCTCATTGGTTGTACTAAATATGCAACATTTGCAATCCAATAAGCCTAAAGATATGAGATTTTTTTGTAACTCTTGCACACGACTCAGATCAATTATAGTGCAAATAGTCTCATTAAACATTTTTATCTTCACACTACCAATTTCTACAGTCTTGCACGCAATATCAATACCTAAGAGAATGATACCATTTTTATATGGAGTGTAGAAATTAAAAAGACTTGTATTGGGGCACATATGGAAAGAACACCCAAAGTCTAAAATCCAAGAATCAAGAAAAAACTCTATACTTAGAGAAACAGAGAGACTGTTTCTCAAATCTTCAGCATCTAATGATACACTTGCTTAATCAAAATATTTTTCTTTTCCTTTCTTCGCCTTCTCCCGAAGCTTGTGACACTCTCTTATAAAGTGTCACAACTTCTTGCAATAGTGACATCTCACTTTAGATTTGTCCATTGATTTGAACCGGCTATGATATGGTAATTGCACATGCTCCTTAGGTTGACTCCTACTTTCATTCGGTGTTTTTACAATCAAGACTTTACTTTTCTGATTATTCAAAGAAGCCTTATCAAGCATCTCATTCAAAAGTAATATAATAGTAACATCATCAAATTGGATAATTTTTTTTCGTGCAAAAGTGTGATTATACATTTTGTTTGCAAGAGTTGTATTTTTGTACAAAAGGGGACAAAGACTTCAAAAGAATTATGGGCTTATTATCTTCTTCAAGTACTACATTCATACTTATAAGATGACTCACGATTTTATTAAAGACATTCAAGTGATCAAGAACACTAGTGTCTTCTTTTATTTGTAACTCATAAGGTTATTGTTTCCAATATAATTTATTGGATAGGGACTTGGTCATATAAAAACTCTAGTTTTTTCATAACTCCTTAGCCGATTCAATTTGAAGAACATCATACATGATATCATCTGAAAGACACAACCTGATTATACTCGCAACACAAAAATTGAACTTCTCTCATTCTCTATTATTTATTGTAGGTGATAGAGTGATAGTTTGTTGTTCATCAATTGCCACTATTAGTTTCATTAGCATACCTGCTAAGGCTTTATATAAACTGGTTGGATCAAAAGTTCCTTCACCTTTCTTTGTCATAGGCCAAAGTTTTCTTTGCCATCAAACTTCTTCACCTCAAACTTGGTAATCAATATCTTTGGGGCCATATCAAATCCTCCTTAAAGAAAACTATAGCTTTGATGCCAGTTTATCATGGTTTTAAGGCATAAAAAAAATTCAAAAGAGATCCAGATTCAATCGGGCCTCAAAGAGAGAACATAAATCACACAAATACAAGGAAAACAATAATCAACCATAAAACAAGAGTATTTATGTGGTTTGGCAATGTGTCTATGTCCATGGAGAGAGTTCTAGATGATCTTATTAATGAAAAACAATCATTGTATATGAGAAATATTCAAACACACAAAAGATGAATAAAAACCACTTATCGTTCGGTCCATCAAGTAAACTGGGGAGTCCAACCAAGTCTTTCTTTCTCTACCACCAAGATATAATAACCCAAGAATACCTTTTTGATGACCTTCAATGGAGGACAACCCTCACCCAAACCCATAGTTTTCTCTTTCACAACACTCTTGTATTTCTTATCTCACTACCTCAAAACCCACAACCCACTAAAATAGGTGAGGACCCCTACAATAGGAAGAGTCTAACACAACTCATCTCACCACTTTTCTTTATGAATTAGGAAAGTCTTTAAATCTCAAAAACAGTCTTCTATGGGCTTAGCCAACAAATGTGGCATATGGTTTGATTTGAAAATAATAAAAAATATTCGTGGACCTATTCAAGCCACATAATGACATTAAAATGATTAAAGGATAAGCAACTAATCATTTGAAAATAATGGGAACCATCATTTATTATATGCAAAATAAAATTCATCATCGTTTTATATGCAAAATTTCATGTTGTTCATGTTTAAATTAGATGTGAATAGGAAGAGTTCTGAAGGTATGGAATAGTAAATCCATTTTTCTCACCACCTAGCTACCATTTTTTTGTGTAAAACCTTTTATACCTCCCATAAAAGTTTTCATATGAAAAGGTTGAGCTGACAAGAGTTTTTTTTATAAAGATGTTCCCATTCTCATGATCCCTTCCTTTACATGGGAATGGAACAAGCGATGCCTTAGCGATAGACAACAAGGGCAAGGGTTCAATCTTTTCCATGTCCCACCATTAGAATTAGATGAAGGATTAGGTGCAATGTAATTGCACACTTTAAGGAGGCATTTGATTTGTGGATACACACAGACACGATAATGCATCCTATCTTGTCCAATGCCGCGTTCAATGCTGTTCTGTCGTCCCAATTTTCTTTGGGCATGTTTGATGTACCGTCCCATGCCAAAATTTAGATGGAGCAACTGGTTGGGACACTTTATGAAACAACCATTGGATGCAACAAAATGTGCATCTGCCACATCTAAGAAACAACATTTTATCGTTCCACCTCTCCTATTACAAAAAGAACAGGGACAAGGGAATGCTCTTAAAAAAAATGAGATGGAGTCTCGCCCCCCCCCCCCCCCCCCTCTCTCCCTTTTCTTCTTTCTTCCTTCCTCTCTCTCTCTCACTCTCTTCTTTCTTCTCCTTCTTCCTTCATCATTCTCTCCTCCCCCCCCCCGGTCTTCTTCTTAGTTTTTTTTTTTTTTCTTTAACTAGGTCTTTGATTTTTTTTATGATCTTTTTTTATCTTCTTTGATTTTTTTCATGATTTTTTTTATCTTCTTTGATTTTTTTCTTTGATTTCCTTTGATTAGGGTTTTTACTTTGTTTTTTATTGATTAGGGGTTTTTTCTTTGATTATCATTGATTAGAGTTTTTTTTTCTTTGATTATGGCTTTGATTTTTTGTAGATCTTCTTAGTTTTTTTAATAATTAGGATTTTTTCATTTATTAGGGTTATTTTCCTTTGAATTTTATTGATTAGGGTCTTTTTTTTGGTTTATTTATGATTTATTTTCTTGCATTTTTAAGGTTTATGATTTATTTGTGATTTTTGCATTTGTATATAAAAAAATATGATTTTTTATTTTTTTTCAAATTATCCAAAATTTAAATAATTTTTTTGTACTTGGATACAGTTTAAAATCCATATTTGGGGCTAAAATCCATAACTTTTTGATAAACTTTCATAATTAGATCTAATATGACATCGATTAAAACATTTATATATTAATAAAATATCAATTTTTATTTTTTCTTAAATTACCCAAATTTTAAATATTTTTTAATTTTTAGACCTAATCCAAGATTCATATTTGAAGCTAAATTCATAATAAACACGTTAAAACACTCACATGGTTATTGGACGGATGGAGTCGTACGATCTAAAATAAAGTTATTGGTCTCATTATCAATGTGTATTCATGTTGTCCGTACATACAGTAAAACAAGGGTTGGGGACAAGGATCACAGCTTCTTATAGACGTTTGCCTTAGTACAATTATTACAGAACAGACAGTGTTATGTTCGTTCGTTCTGTGTATGGGTGGGGGATCTTAAAGATACATCAGAAACACGTCCCATGTTTGCATGGGTATGCCGACATAGGTGGGGGCCAGCATGCCCCTGTAATGGCTAATCAAACAGCCCCCTTAGTGTGCGGCTGTACCTGTGATCACCCTCCATCATTGCATGGGGCTCACATCTAAACAGGCTGTATCCCAAAGACGTTGCGTGATCACGTACAGCAGCACACTAAAAGTGGAGTGCGTATCAGGTCAGATGCCGTTCATCCAGGGCATGCTCATCTAAAAGGCGTAGAATCCGGCCATGGTATTTGAGATGCCGATGAACGGCATCAGAGCACTCAGACCTAATGTACACTGTGCAATCACATTTCACCTGATCCTCCCTTGTTAAATTTCACCTGATGGATTGCTTGAAATTTGAAGCATATGCACAAAGACTGAATTGACTCGGGTCTAGAGTCATCTCATGAGAGCATGTTATGCGTGACTTCTTGTGCCAGCTCCACGCTAAGATGTGAATTGAATTTCACACATGGTTATCATTGACAAATTATTCAGCATGTTCAGTTTCAGAAGGTTCACTGTTTTCTGGTTTGAGCATGGTTTTTGAAGTTTGGGATACAGCCAGATTGTGATGAACATGACATGAAAAGGATTTGGGAATTTCGGATGCACAACGAGCATCTGGGACATGTGCATGCGTCAATTTGGAGTCCATAAGAGAAACTTACAAAAGAAACAACTAACCGAAAGCGTAAGTGGCTGTGATTTCTCTACACCCAAGTAAACGCTAACCCTCTATGTATGACAATGACAAAAGGCATATTGACTGATTTGTTCGCAATCTGCAAGAAGTTTCCCCCTCTTTTCGGCAATTAGACCGCTGTCCATCTCATTCACATACACAATCTCTCTCTCTCTCTCTCTCTCTCTCTCTATATATATATATATATATATATATATATGTGTGTGTGTGTGTGGTAGTAATGAAAGTGCTAAACTATTGAGTAGAAAATAATCAGCTTCTTTTCATATTTTTTTTCGTAGAATGTATAAAGTTTTGTTTAGTAAAAAATGGTTTTTGAATAATGTGATTGTACCATGTAAGCATGTTTTTTAAACGCTTCAAATTAAAATTAAGGGACCATAATGGTTTGATCCTTATTAGACGAACCAGGCCTGAAAACATCTATATGGTCAGATTGAGTAGATATAGCTTGAGTCTATTCCGTGCCTTCATCAATACCAAATACAAACCTGTGTGTGTGTGTGTGTGTGTGAGAGAGAGAGAGATAGAGAGAGAGAGAGAGAGTAGGGTTAAGCAGAGCTTTGCCAATTCATTGCTTGACCAATACACCACTTCACAAATCACGATGGCAACGATATCAGTCAGGTGGTTTCAATACACGCTTGCAAGAAAACCAGAGCAGCTAAGGATTTAGCAATAATATTGCAAGTTTTCTGTACTCTTTCAATCTTGATTCTTTCTGAACTGACATAAGGTATCTATAGAGACCAAACCTGGCTTCCCACGACCCCGTAATTGACCTTTCATGCTATGAATTATTCCACGTATAGACGATTTAATCAAAACCATTCACATGAGGCACAAATGCCTCTTTTTTTTTCATGAAACTAATTAACCTTATAGATGTGATTGACATGTTTTCTTATTGGGAATCGGCTCTTAGAACTTCCAATTATGACACCTAGGTAGGTTTTTATAAGGCTTAAAAATCAACTGCCAACAATGTGCGATACTTTCTCAGGTCATAAAATTATGTTTTTTTCGTCAAAAAAACATGATCCAAATAGCTGGTTTCTACTATTTTGAATACGCTGAATCCATCCATGGGTTGGATTAGATCAAAACAACCGGTGTCCAGTGGCGGAGCCAGAAGTTTTTCGTTGGGTGGGCCGACTTCGGGTCTCGAGGACAATGCTATGGTCTTGAAGGACGATCCATTTATTGGGACCAGTGGCGGAGCCAGAAATTTTTTGCCCACCCATCGTCAGAAGAAATTTTGGTTGTGCGTGATAGATCTGACATGCTCTTCTAGAAGCGACCTCCCTGGCCAGAGAAGGCCATGGCCATCAAGTTGATGGTACCATCTGGTTTCATCATTCTGAGGGCCTTCATGGCATCGGTCAGGCTACAACACACTTTCAATCCCTCTTTTCCTCCATTTAGTGAAGCAAGCATAGTGTTTTGCATGGCACTCATAACCAGATTTAGGTTACAGTCATTCATATCGCCATTCTTGTGATTAGGACCTCACCGATGCAAGTTGTTTTCATCAAAATTGGACCCTGTGTATGTGATCTACATCATCCATTTAGTGAATATCAGCATTTGAATAGACAGAATCCGACTTATGTGCAGGAATTTTTGCTGATTTAAAAATCAATAACCATTAATAAAAACATGGTATTTTTTTGTTAAAGAACACTGTCAAAATAAATTGAAAATCATGTTTTTTTTTGTTAAAGAACACTATCAAAAGATTGATTTCTATTAAATCAACCGTGCTGAACCCATCGATAGGGTCAGATTGATCAAAACAACTTAGTACCAATGAGATCCCAGAGAGAGTTATGACCACAAAGGATGATACAGGGATGAGTGGAGCCGGGTTCCCCATAAACGTAGGTTACACAGTTTCACAAAGAACAAATGACAAAAGAAGAAGCTGGGAACACAGATCTTCATTGAATATTCACAAGAGAGAACTCCAACTCCCACGAACCAATAACCCGTCTCTTCTGCAATTTTTACACCGTTCAATAAGGTAAAAAAAATTAAAGGAAAAGATTAGCACTACCATCGTCAGAAGAAAACACACATGGACGCATATTCTTTCTTTAACATCGTCATAAGAAAATTTTTTTCCGGTTTCTAATTATGGGGTGGGCGACCGCCCACCCCTGGCTCTGCCAGTGCCGGTGTCACGGAGATCCAAAGGCGTTTGTAAGTAACGATGTCATTAACAGGGAATTCTATTTGGCCATAGATTGGTGACATCATATCTAGACCATTGCGTTTTTAAAATTTTTCCTTTTTCTTGGTAGATGTCATCTACATGGTTTGTTTAGCAGAAAATGACTTTTGGATCTTGTGAGCTTATTTTCTAAAGGCTAGCTTTAAAAGTCAATGACTTCACAATATACCAAAATTTCATGACTCAAAAAAAAATTTGTTACGTTGAAATAACACAATCCAACATGTGATCCAAACAAACTATGCTTATAGGGTCAGATTGGATAGACACAGCTTGCACTCTTGACTTCCAGGTACACCTTATTTACTTATAATTTGTGAGAGTAATAAACGACTTTTTTTTTGTGGAATTTCCAAATTCTTGCCTTCAATCACATCTCATCAAGCTCGACAGGAGTTCATTTTTTGGAAAATTAATCCCGTGAGCTTTCTCTTTGATGTACACGATCATCTGAATTTGGCATTCATTCAGAATTTTACTGACTTTATGAAATTAAATATGCTGCATTAAGTATTTCTGTCAAGAATTTTGCCTAATGTATGCTGTAATTTCTTCACGACTGGAAAATGTGACAGTTCATTTAAGTCCAACTTTTCTACCTGTACAAAGCTTATGAAATTGGTATATGCATGCTCCACATGTAACATTAATGTGGGATGTTTATGATGTTAATTGGTTGCCTTGACCTCATGCCAGAAGCTTTGTTAAGCAGGGGGACTTTAGATCTTATGAGACTACTGGAAAATGCATTTTTAGGTTTTGTAGACATCTGCAGTTGTAGGGAGGATCAGGTGCACGTGAAGAGTTGGAATATGCAACCTGAAACAGATCAAATATAAAAAAAACTAGAGTGCCGAAAAGCAAAATTAATGAAGAATTGAAAGATTTCGATGAAATTGAAAGTGTTTATTTCCAAACTTTCCGAAAAGCTAATGATAGGTTCTTCTCTCCATCAAAACAATGGGGTGGTTATGCTCATTATTAAACTTGCACAAGAGACGAATGCCCTTTATTTACAACTAAGAGCAGCAAGTGGATGGCCACTGGGTTGCACCCTCGTCATATACATATCCAAAAATTTGGAAACAGCTGAGCAATTTCGTCTTGGGATCAGGTGAAATTACATTGCACAAATGCAATGTGAGGACTCATCTGATCATCATCCATCTGCTGTTTGGCCCCGCTCTAACAGGCTGTACAACAGAAGATGCATTTGTGCAATCGCACCTGATCCTGCCTCAGCAATTTCAAACCTTAGTGGGGCGTCACAAACTGACTTCAAAATTTTTCTCTATAACCACATGGTGGGTTCAGATTCCATCTTGTGGAATCCGACCCTTTATGGTGCTTGTTGAGTTGCTTACTTCTATGATAAGGGAGAGCGGATCCAGTACTCAGGGCAAAGTACTCGGCTCACTAAAACAACAGAAAATCGCAGTGCATAACACGAGAAACACAGAAAATCGCAATGCATAACCCACACGAAACACAGAAAATTGCTGTGTGATGGATGCTCATCGCGCGTAGCCATTTTCTCTATTTCGCGTGGGTCGCACACAGTGATTTTCTGTTGTTTGTGTGGGCTAAGTACTTGGCCTCGAACACTGGATCTTCTCCGAGTTGGAAAAAGATGCGAGTTAGATGCACTTCCTGAGATGGCATAAGCGAGGACCAGAAAAATAATTTAGTTTTACGGGGGCCCAACTTGACTTCTAAGTAATAACTTTAGAAACCAAACAATATGTTGAGAACACGCAAAGAATCTCTGTAAACCAAACAATATGTTGAGAACACGCAAAGATTCTCTGTCAATTTCACGAGAGTCCAAGTCCTTGTAGAACAATACAAGAGAAACTTCATTTAGTGTTCAGCGTTAGTCAAGGTCATCTAATAGTCTTCAAAAGGGTCCTAGATAATTATCATAGAAGACTTATGGTTATAAGTATGGGATCAATTGGAAGAGGAAGGCTCCAAGTTCTTATGTTCACACATGCCGCCCTAAAATGGGGCATCATCATGGTCAGTGGTCATCAACATGGCCAGAGAGAGAGAGAGAGAGAGACAGAGAGAGTTTTGCTGCTTTATATTGAATGTGAACTTTATTGTTTTGTTCACAACGTATCTGTCAAGATTCTTCCCTACGTGGGAAGGTGTGAATGAATTTTCATGTAAAACGCCGATGGCTAAGCAAAATCTGGGGGGCACACCTGCTAGCATGCGCTTCTACCTTCCCTTAGCATGCGCGTTCTTGCAGGCCTGGATTTGAAACCATTTTTCGTCGATCACCTGAAAAAAAAATCACAATTTTGTAGCGGACCATTTCTAACTTTTATCATCTTGTGCGTTATTTGTTATTGCTTATTAATATTTATCATGGATGCTAATGACATAAACAACCCGCTTAAGCCTTCACGTTTGCGAGCTCATTGGTGCAAAAGCCAAGGAGGATCAGGTTGCACACTCTGTTTTGTGCTGCTGCATCAAATCACCCATGGTCTTTGGGATAAGAAAAAACATCAGGTGCAATGTGATTGCACACTTTTATTGTGCTGCTGCACCTGAACACTCTCCATCTTGGGGATAGGGCCTGTCAGTTGTGGAGTTCAAGAAATGATGAACGGCCATCAGGTGCAGCGGCACACTAAAAGTGTGCAATCACATTGCACCTCATGATCCTCGTGGGTATCTATTGATTATAGCATTGCCATTGCCATTCTCTCATATTTTTCAGGATTGGAAAGAATTTGTCCTCAGCGTTTTGGATGAACCCATTTTTCTAGATAAATGGGATATTTGAAAACAAAACATCTAAAAGTATGTTTTTAGGTGTTTGGTCAACAAAACTTGGATAACTTCAAAAACCCTGAAATTTGTATTTCCAACTGCTAGTTGGAATTACCAAGACTGGACTTTTTCTTTAAAATAAAATATCACAAAACATAGGCTCCCATTTTATCGCCGGATTGAAGTGCCTAATCATCCCCCCTCTTGCTATCGTGCTACTCTCCAGTTGGGAGTTGTCTTGTAGTCTCTATCACCATTCCTATCATATGAAAAATTGCCATATTATAACTCTCACTCTCTCTCAAACTCAAATGCGTTGCTTGAGAGAGATGGGGTGTAGAAGGAGAGGGACTAAAGGATGAACAGCCAATCAAATGGACAGAAAGGAGGAAGACAGGTGGATGAAGATCCAGAGGGAGGAAGATAGCTATTGCTTTGATTTGGAAGAGGCTAATCACACAGAAAATGTTTGATGAAATGCATCTAAAGAATATGGTTGCAGAATGGACTTCTACAGGTGATGACAAGTTAGGGATGTGGATTGGACATGGTGATCGCATGTTTGGTTGCATCTCATGTGTGACTTTGGAATCACATGAGATGTGAGTAAATTCGCTCCAAATGGGATTTCAAATTACATTCTCATAATTTTTCTTGTTTCTTTGCATATGAGGAAAGGGCAATTGAGAATAGTTCTCACAACTGTGAGAATAGTTCTCATCTGGAGCCAACTAAACATGCCTAATGTATCCTTATTTAATATAATAGTTGTCTAGAATTTAGTTTGCCTATTTGCTTGATATCATACTTGTCAATAGGGGTGTAATTGGGTCGGGTATACCCGAACTGAACCAATGCCCAAATCAAGTAGACCCAAATCGACCCGATTTTTAATATACCCATGGGTTTGGACCGGCCTAAAATGCAGAACTGTTTGAGAAATGGATCAGTTTTGAGTATATATGGAAAATATAGTCCCTTTATCAATTCAACTCGGACAGCTTAACGGTTCTATGTAATTTATAACCGAATGAGCCTTCAGTACATACCCAAAACCATTTCATACTTGAAGCAACCCGAGCCTGAATGCATCTTAGACTCGAAACCCAAACTGATCTTAACCCCAAGTGAATGTATATCAATTATGAGAAATTTATATATAATTATTATTAATCCATATAACAACTTTTCTAAATTTAAACAGTTAAAAATCCTAATAGAATTCACTTATATTAAAACAAACGCATCCATTTATACTCGACCTACCTGAACTGAACTGATTAACCCATACAAATCTATAATCTCAGTAATATCTAGACCCAACCTGAACATGAATCAAATTTAAGGCCTGGCCCATTTGGAACCGACCTGTTTTTTTTTTTTTGCCTAAACATGTTAATTCACATGGGTCCACAATTTTCAGCCATACCCGAACCCAAACTTAGAACTAAATCAAACTGGGTTCGGTGTTGGGTCGATTTGTTAGACCCGATGAAAAAGGGGTCTACTTAAGACCCGAACCCATTACACTATACGGGTCTCTAATTTTAGCAATACCCAAACCTGAACTCAGATCTGAATCAAATGAGATAGGGTTTGGGTCTAATTTTTAGATCCAATTCAAAAACATGTCTGACAAGACTCGTTCCAAACCCGAAAGAAATCGTGATAACAAAATTCAATTGACCATTTCAAAGTTTTCAAAGTATGTGGTTGTCCATTGACCATTTCACACCTTAAAAGATTTGTCCACATGTACCAATGCCGCACGCCCACAAAATCACATTTGGAGGAGAGTAGACTCGGACCCTCTGGGTCATATATATTACCTGGTTATGCTCGGATCCAAAACTCACGACATACTTGATGAAACAAGTCGAGTCCATCAAGACTTGGTCACAATACCCTTTACAGTCATGCAAAGCTTTGACAATGTGAGTTCAAAGGAGTCTGAAGACCAACTTTAGTTAGGTCTAAGACTAGGTATTGGGTCTCTAGACCCGTTCCATTTAGAATTGTCTGACCACCTTTGTTGGGACTATCAATCTATCTGGATCTGGTTTCCCCAAATACAACAATGATCCAATCCAGTAACCCTTTCGTTTTAGTCAACCAGACATCAGCTGATTGTAGCTGGACTCAGAACGAGCAAGGCGGGGTAGATAGGGTCAGGGGTCAGGCCTGGAACTGGTTTCAATAAACCAGAGTCCTGTCACATGGAACAGGGCAACTTCTAAAAGTCACCATTTTGATGGGATGTCATGAGTCGAAACCCACGGGTAGGGTTGGCAGTGGACTGGGGAAAAACGGGGCTCCGCCTCGCCCCGTTTGGACTGGGGATAGGGGACATGAAATGGGGATAGAGGCGGGGATGAAGGTTAAAATAAAAAACCATGTGGGGATGGACTCATCACCTTCTTTGGCACTGTTTCAAATATCTTAATGCATAGCCTTTCAATAACTCTAGTTTTCAATCCTAGAGTGATATAGGAGCAGAGCAACATATTTTTGGGTCCACAGGGTCTATTTGGATTCATTTATAGTTTTGGACTTTTTTCTTTTATTTAAACCTCTTGTAATGGATATTGGATCCAAACTACTTGATCGCTATACCAACTTAGTAGTTCATTAGGATTAGAAAGTTTCTTAATTAGTGCTTATATAAAATAAC
Organism: Nuphar pumila; assembly: GCF_984573655.1. NCBI lineage: Eukaryota > Viridiplantae > Streptophyta > Magnoliopsida > Nymphaeales > Nymphaeaceae > Nuphar > Nuphar pumila. The sequence continues at coordinate 110,209,605 of NC_143255.1, read as the reverse complement.
AGTTTAGATATATTAGGATTAGGATTCTTCTCCTATAAGTAACTGGGAGATCTAGGATTAGGAAGACAGTTGAGTCGGCATCCAAGATTTGCTTATTTTTAATTTATTTCAATTATTTTTTAATAATTTATTGTTATTTTTTATAATTTCTATTATATTTATCATTTTTTCTTATATAAACTTGTAATTAATTAGATTTTTTTCATAAATCAGGCTCATGATTTACATCAACTGGTGCCAGAGCAAGACCTTGATCTTACCCATGATGTTGCAAAGTTTACAAAGTGACTTGAAGGGAGTTCAAAATGCAAACATGAATTTTGTGAGAGCTTTCTTGTGTGAAATAAACAAAGACATGTATGACATAGCTCAAGAGGTCGATTCGATAGCGAAGATGCTCGTGCAAACAACCAAACAAATGAAATAGGCATATGAGGCAGCAATTGAAACGACTGTCTGTGAAGTTCATGCAACTCCGCAACTCCCACCTGCTAGCGTCAGTGCACCCACTGAAGGGTTGCCTTCACCTCTTGTCAGACAAATTTGGACATTGGATCCAAACTACTTGATTCATATCTCAACGTAGTAGTTCGTTAGGATTAGAAAGTTTTTTAATTGATACTTTTAAAAAATTGGTAGTTTAGGTATGTTAATTAGATTATGATTCTTCTCCTATAAGTAACTAAGAGAGCTAGGAGTTGGAAGACAGTTGAGTTGCAATCCATGATGTCTTATTTCCAGTTTATTTCAATTATTTTCAGTTTCAGTTAATTTTTAATAAATTTCTATTATTATTTCATAATTTTTATTATATTTCTCATTTCTCTTACATGATAAACTTATACTTGGTTAGATTTTCTCGTAAATCGGGCTTCCAATTTACGCCATGGAGCCTAGAATATTTTTTTACTGAACTCTTACATGGCCTGTCACAAGTTCCGGATTTTTGTTTCTTAATTTAAACCCAGCCTATTGATAAATACAAGCATTGAGATCATTAAACCCACCTTTTTATTTACATGAAACCTCATGAACCCTCTTTCTTTTCACCATTATCTTGTAGGTTACCCCCAATTAATCAAGCCTAAAGGTTTTTAGGCTTGCTCAAATATCAACCTTCTACTACTCAATTGGTACATCAGTACGCGTCCCTATGCCCATTCCAATTTTCCCATGAGGCTTATCTCAACCTTTCATATAAGATAAGAACAAGCTTCTAGATAAAAAAAAAAAAAAAGATAAGGACAAGTCTTCAAAATTATCATTCTTCAAATTGTTACATAAAAAGCATGGACCAATAGTTGCATTACTAATTTGTCCACATTAGTAGACTTGGTTTTCTTTCTTTCTTTTTTCCTTTTAAATGTTATTTACTCATAAAAGACTGATAAGAAAAATAATTAAAACAAAGAGTGACAAAACTACCCTATGAAGCCAAAACAACATACTTTTTCTTTTCCTTTTTCAAAAAGAAGAAAAGGACAAATTAAATTGACACCATGAATCACCACTTCATTTTGGGAAAATGAGAAATAGACAAAGACAGTACCAAAACTCAAGCATCTAGTGATGACTAAGAAAATACAGAAAAGAAATATTGCGATGATTTCGTGTTACATTTTTGGATGGCTACAAGAATTTAAGAATCTCGGATTTCTAAGGAAGATGACCTAACAATCTGTTCTCCATTTATTTTATTCTGTCTCCAGATTTTGCAGGCAGGCTCTATTAAAAATACGATTAGGTACTTTCCTATCTTCATAAAGCACAATGTCAAACGAAACCTAAGCCCCACAGACGTTTACAAACAGTGTTAGTGTGTCAGGGAAGACAATGAGTTTGTTCAGGGAAGAAGGCATATTCTCGCTTCTATTAGTAGTCTGCACATTTGCTAGGGGTATCAACGGGAGGGGTTTACCCGGACCAAACCCTATAGGGTCCGGATATGGTGATAAATACGAAGACAAGGGTTCGCACTCGAAGGTCCGATTAATACATAGACCTAGTATAGTTTGTGAAATTTTATACCAGACCCGGGCCCGACCTGTAAGACCCACAAATTTTCAATGTAAAAACCCAAATTTTCAATGTAAAAATGATAAAAATTATTATTTTACCGGGTATGGTCTGGGTCTGGTTTATATAATTCTTATCGGGTCTGGGTATGGTTTCTCTTATAGTAGACCCGATTAGACCTGGTTCTAAACCCGATACCATACCCAAAAAACTGATCCAAGTCTGGTTCCACTGGGTCCGAACCGAACCCGACCCGACCCGTTGACACCCTAACATTTGCACCTGCTCTGACTACCCTAGCCATTAACACAGCCTAAATGTGGAATCTTGGGTATGCAAGGAAACCAGATTGACCCGTGGGGGGTAGAGCAGTTGGAATGGGCCTTGGCTGTTAGACACGCAGTCGGGGTTCCATTCTCATGAGCATTATTTCCCTTCCATAAGCTGAAGCTGGTGTCTCCCTAGGGTCAAGGGGTGCACCTGGGTTTACACCCTCGGGTGGTTTTCCCGTTCCTATATGAAAAAAATAATCCATCGTGAAAACGTGTGTCATCCACGTACATATACATTCCGCAATGTTCCAAAAAAACATCAGCATGTAAATTGACAATATGATATTGCCACATCATGCATCATCTTAAATATTTATTAATTTATTTTGACTAACCAAAAGAAGAATATGGCATCAACTATACAGTTTTCCCAAACAGTTTCATGCCTCCAAATGAACAAAGATACACAAGCAATGACCTATCAGCCTCCCAGCCTTAAAAATCAGTGCTCAAAAGAAAAAAAAAATGTAGGCTGTATCGGATTTCAAGAGTATATATATAATCACTAGAATATGAGAACTAATGTCTAAACAGTTATTTTTATAGATTTTTTGTTATTTTCTCTTGAATCTAACCGGATGTGATCTACATACTTGGATTTATACGGATCCCCTCTTGAATCACATAAACATGATTTTTTTAAGGTTTTAAAATCAATGGCTCATAATCTCATAAATATTCAAGCATTCAAAACTCACATTTTTAATCAAAAATATACAATCCAATGGTTGATTCCTAGCAAATTCAGACATCCACATGGTTGGATTTGCAAAAAAAGTATTGAAAATGCCCATATTTTTACTTTTCATATTTCAGTTCTCGTATTTTAGTTTATATATATATATATATATACACACACACACTACAACAAAGCAGTGGATTAGCGACGACCTCATTCCGTCGCTAACCGGCTTAGCGACGGATAGCCTACGTCGCGAATTTTTTGACGCTAACTGGCGACAGAATAAATCTGTCGCCAGTTCCGTCGCTAATTGCGACTGAATAACGAACGACGGATTCCGTCGCAAATCCGCCGGTACTAAACGGCGACCTCGGCTTGACGACGGATTTACAGTCGTCGCTAAATTATATGCATAGCGACGGATATATCCGTCGCTAATCCGTCACAAACAAGAAAAAAAAATCAAAAAATTATTTGAAAATTAAATATCGAGAACACTATAATTTATATTTCCTGTAAATAAAAAAACAAAGTACACATAAAATTTCATATAAAAGGAAACTAAAATAATTAATCATTCCACTTTAAAATTAACAAGTTTAATTATTTACAATTCAACAATTATATTTTCGAAACAAAAAAAAATAGAACAAATTCAACACATTAATCTAATCATCGCCAAGATTTTGTGCGTCTTCTTGTTCATTGCCTTGATCTGTCCCTTCAGCTCCGCTACGCTGATTATCGCTAGCAACCTACACAAGAAAAGAACAGTGAGTATTGATAAACAAAATATATTGAAATAAATTATACACTATATGTGATTCTATCATGTGCTCATATGTATTCTAAGGCAGTAAAAAAACTTTATATGTGATTCTATCATGCTCATATATGCTCTAAGGCAGGCAAAAAACTCTATATGTGATTCTATCATGAATGATATGTGTTCTAAGGCAGTAAAAAAACTCTATATGTGATTATATCATGCTCATATGTGTTCTAAAGCAGCCAGAAAAACTCTATATGTGATTCTACCATGCTCATATGTGTTCTAAGGCAGGCAAAAAACTTTATATGTGATTCGATCATGCTCATATGTGTTCTAAGGCAGTCAAAAAACTGAATATGTGATTATAGCATGCTCATATGTGTTCTAAGGCAGTCAGAAAAACTTTATATGTGATTCTATCATGCTCATATGTGCTCTAAGGCAAACAAAGCAAAACACTTTATATGTGATTCTATCATGAATGATATGTATTCTAAGGCAGTAAAAAAACTCTATATGTGATTCTAGCATGCTCATATGTGTTTTAAGGCAGTCAAAAAATTGAATATGTGATTATAGCATGCTCATATGTGTTCTAAGGCCGTCAAAAAACTGAATATGTGATTATAGCATGCTCATATGTGTTCTAAGGCAGTCAAAAAAACTTTATATGTGATTCTATTATGCTCATATGTGCTCTAAGGCAGGCAAAAAGTTATATATGTGATTCGATCATGCTCATATGTGTTCTAAGGCAGTAAAAAAACTGAATATGTGATTATAGCATGCTCATATGTGTTCTAAGGCAGTAAAAAAACTCTATATGTGATTCTAGTATGCTCATATGTGTTTTAAGGCAATCAAAAAACTGAATATGTGATTATAGCATGCTCATATGTGTTCTACGGCAGTCAAAAAACTGAATATGCGATTATAGCATGCTCATATGTGTTGTAAGGCAGTCAAAAAAACTGAATATGTTAATGCAATCAAAGTTACATGAAATCTAACGACATGCAATATATTGCATGAAACTTTCATACCTGAGAGAGACCTGCAATTGAAGTTCCCCTGTTCAGCAAAAACCTGTTGAACTCAACTCGGAGAACATCGGCGACAGTTTCATGGAAGTAGTCACGCATTGTGTCCTTAACGATCTGGCGTACATCATCACCAGAAAGAATAGGATGCTGCTTGGAGCTTATGTCGACGGAAAAAGTCTGTGAGCCGTAACTGGAAGAAGCAATAACAGGTGAAGTGTTCATATTACTCCCAAACCCGAACACATGACCCTTTTTGGGTTCACCTGTTGTAGTCACCCATGCTGCAGGATCAAATGATGGATGCTCAGTAGCGTCATCGTCATATCGTTCTACCATCTGTTGCTCATATGCCTCCTATAAAATAATGTTTAAAGTATGCATTAATAATTAATGATAACATTATGATAACTTGCATATTGCAATGATTATTAATAGAATAAATATATATCGTTGGCGTTCTCGCCTTCTCTGATACGAAGTCTCCCGTGGTTTTCCGTTTATGTGTTTCAACAAACACATCCTTATATGGTACAATGCCTCCTTTTTCTGCTTCCTGCGAAGTTAAATGATAAAAAATTTAGTTAACAAGTTTGCAACAATACTTATAAAATTAATATTATATATTGATGAGTTACCATTTTCTTCAGGTGGCTCCCAAAAGTCTTAGATCCACCTGTGTGTAGATGGGCTTCGGGCATTTTCGCTCGATTTTGTGCAGCCTTCGCAGAGCGATTTCGAAATGCATCCCCCGCCCACTTGTCGCACATTCCATCCCAATAATCTCTTCTGATAGTAATAGAGTCATGGCCCTTCCACTGTAGTGGATCATCTATTCCGCCAGATGTTTTTTTTGCTTCAGTCTTCATATTATGCAACATGTCTGCAAATCGATTGACAGTCACCCTTTGTCACACCTTCCTTGCATCATGATCCTCCACCGTAGTCGCGAAGCGATTCGAAGCCTATATATATTTTCAAAAAGTTAGTAGACATGATTATAAAAAAAAATTAAATATGAAACACATTAACTATGACAAACAAGTGTATACCGTGAATGAGGACCACAATCTGTCTATCACCTCTTTTGGATACTCTTTCCATTGAGCGACTGGTCTTGGTAGATGTTGAAGAAGTGAATTTCTAATCTCGCATACTACTTCTTGTGGCTCAAACCTCGTGCTGTATATGAATTGGTACACAGTAAATATCAATATAAAATATTTATAAGATATGCAATAATTAAAAATGAAATACTTACGGTCGATTATCGATATACACTATTCGAATGAGTCTTCTTATGCCAGACTGAGAAGACTCTGCATCCTGTGTTGGCTCCTGACTTGTGTGATCAACTGGTGTAGGTGGGTCGTGTACAGGCGAAACATCATCTGTAAAAAAATACGTTAGAAATTCTCAGAATGCGCATTTCAACTAATCAAGTATCCAATTAGTTAAATGATATAGCTATCACAGGAGCCCGTGAAGATGAAGGTTGAGCCTGACTACTACTCGATGAACGATCACTGTAACCTCCACGAACCATATTCTAACAAATAACAAATGTCATATAATACATTCAAATAATTCACATCAAGTATTACAATACATTCAAATCATTCACATCAAGTATTGCAATACATTCAAATGATTCGCAACAAGTATTACAATACATTCAAATAATTCAAATCATTCACATCAAGTATAATACAACTCATTCATTCGCATCAAGTATTACAATACATTCAAGTCATTCACATCAAGTATTACAATACATTCAAGTCATTAACATCAAGTATTACAATACATTCAAGTCATTCACATCAAGTATTGCAATGCATTCAAATCATTCACATCAAGTATTGCAATGCATTCAAATCATTCGCATCAAGTATTACAATACATTCAAATAATTCAAATCATTCACATCAAATCGAAAGTAACTACATGCAAGCATGAATACAATTACATCAAACATTGCAATACATCAAAATCATTCATATCAAACAAATGTCAAACATGTACCTGCAGCAAAGACGCTTCAATATTCCACTAACTACTACCATGTCTAGCATGGAATCCGTACTCCAAAAATAAGAACACTTCTATATTCATACATTAAAATCATGCTCAGCATGATCTCCGAACTCCAACAAAGCAGCCCTAGATATCAACAACTAAGTGAGTGTGTGAACAATAAAGTGTTACATCTAATAAATTAAATAACATGTGATGCGCTTGCATCACTTACTCACCACGGGTATTTACCCGATTTGCATTGTTTTTGTCACTTACTTACCACGGGTGGTTGAGCACAAGTGGGTTCCGTTAATAAATCTGCAAAAAACACTATTTTAAAATGAAGTCACCACCTGCCGAAAAAAAAAATCGAGGCAAATGAAAACATCTTGCATAGGCCTTGAGAAGCCCAGCACCCAATGACCTACCGAAACGCATGGGGTCGACCCCCTGCCGGAAATCGCAGGGGGTCGACCCCCTGCCGGAATTTTACAAATTACCTGTCTCCTGGCAGCGGCGGAAGGCTGACGGGGATCGGCAGCCGGCGAACGGTGGACGGTGGGGGTCGGAGAGAGGCCGACGGGACAGATAGGGCGGCGGGAGGGAGAGGGCGGCGGGCGGGAGCGGGAGCAGCGAAAGAAAAAAAGAAAAAGAGGGTTGGGATTAGGGTTATGCGACAATTGACGACGGCTTAGCGACGGATTAATTCCATCGCTAAGCCGATGCAAATCAAAACACGAAAATGGCGACGGAATATATTCCGTCGCCAATTCCGTTGCTAAATAGCGATGAAATATTTTTCGTCGCAAACGATGTCGCTAAATGGTGCGTCCATTACGACAAAATATTCTCTCGCAAAATTTGTCGCTAATTAGCGACAGATTTTGCGACGAGATATATTCCGTCGTTATTTTTGTAAATTTCATTGATTATAGCGACGGATGTATTTCGCTCGTTAATCCGTCGCTAACTAGGAACAAAATAATTCCGTAGCTAAATTCCGTCACTAATAACCTATTTTCTTGTATATATATATAAGTGATATCTTGCAACCCATTCAACACACTTCAAGCTGAACTACTCATAAAGCCTCACAGTATACTAGCAGCTCCCAACCAAGTCTCTCCTCAACTTCTCAAAGCATCTAAGAAATCAAATTCCTAGCATCACGTTATCAATTGTACTAACAGCAACGACCTAGAGAAAGAAAATTAGGATGTTGCCAAACATCATAGAAGGGAGAAAACAAACCCAATTTTCATAGATTAAGGGCACGTTTGGAAGAGAGAAAAACTCTGATAGAAAAATAAAGTTTTACCTACTAGAGTTTTTGATACGAGAAGTTTTCCAAAAAGAAAGTTTTTTGCTTGTTTATATAGCATGAGAAAAACAGAGTGAAATTTGTGAAAAAATGAGAGAGAGAGGAGGAGAAGGATGATGGTGATGGTGATGGGTGGTGGGGAGTGTAAAAATAAATTTTCAATTAAAAATAAATCAGAAAATGACATCCAACCCAACGTGAATAACTGGCATTTTCAATTTGTTAAAACCGTGAAGTAAATTTGTCTCCTAATGCCCCTCTTTCTTCCTTTATAAGCATAAATTAATGCAATAAAAAATACGTTTTTTGATACTTTTATATATTTATAATTTTATTTGCATTGGATACATCGTAGTTGCATATAAACCATATTTTGCCCTACGTACTGGTTTTAAAAACTTTGAAATCGGATTTAAAACCACCAAGAAACCCGTTTTTAAATGCATATGAAACTTGTACTGAAGAATGTAAGAAACCAATTTATTATATAGTGAAACCAGTTTCTTATATAAGTGAAACCAAAACCAAAACCAAACTTGGTTTCATTTATAATGGTGGCAGCCCTCTTTTACACCTTTCTTATACATGTGAATATAGCTTACTTCCATCGAAACCATCAACATGCTTCTCTCACTTTCATTGAAGCTGTTACAAGCGAATATTTCTTTTTCTTTAATTTAAATATGAATTTTGCACTTTTTATATCAATTTCATGATTGAGATTTGAGAAGATTATTAGCTTGATATTGTTCTATGTTTTTTTCTTTATTTAGTTATTGTCTTAAAAAATATTGCTTTCAATATTTTGCTTTGAGTCATTGGCTCATTGCTATAGCTATACATAATGAAATTAGGTGATATTTTTAATTTTTAGTGTTTTTACTTTTCTTAGTGTTTCTTGATGGTATTATTCTTATAACTTAAATGATGAAATGTAATTTTAAGCAATTCCCATCGTCATAAGAACTCGCACCAAAATTTTTAGATACACGTTTCAATAAAAATATACCCAAAACTTTTGAAGGACTTGAGGCATATGGCAACTATGGGATAAACCCATCAACCTTCTCTCCACTAATGAAAGGGCAGGAAGGGAACTAAAGCAATTTTCTGGTCTTAAGCAAAGACTAACTTAACTTATGTGGAACTTGACATGTCAAATCCATCAATTGTCACTGTAATTCTACAAGTATCCAAAAGAAAAAAAGAAAAAGAAAAAGACACATCAAAGATAATTGGGTATTAGTCCCTTAAGGCTTAAGGAAATGCAACTACCATGGTAGCTCCTATAGGGTTCAGATAAAGGTCACATGGACCCTCACGCAAATTTTGTCTATGTCGAGCCATGTATTCACAAAAAGACATGGGTCTAAACTTTTGCTTGACCCTGGACCAATTTAAGTACAGTGAAGTATTAACAAAATTGTCAGGGTGTCATAGTCAATAATGCAAAAGAGGTGACTTCGATAATCTTCCATTGACTTGTTCAAGAGAGAAAGAGAGAGAGTAAGTTTCCTAGGAAAATTCACCTGGACTCTTATAAAATGCGCGTGAAAGGACTGTGTAGGGGCCAAAAGTGTTTATCTTTGTCATGAATCGTTTGGCTAGAGCGTGTGGGCCCATCAATCTTGGCCCCGTTTTTCTACTTCCAACAATGACTTGGAAAATAACTGGTGGCTTCTTCTTGTCCATTTTCACCGATTGCACAATTTCCATTTGCTATATAAGTGTGAAGTATGTGCCATCATCCTTAGCACCTAAACCCCAACATGGACAGACCACCACAAGAAGATTGGGATCTCCCTGGCTTTAGGTTCCACCCCACTGAAGAAGAGCTCTTGGGTTTCTACCTTAAGAAAGTAGCAGAAGGGAAGGCTCACCATTTTGACATAATTGGCACACTAGACTTGTATGCTTATGAGCCTTGGGACTTGCCAGGTACTTCTTCCTAGTTTGGTTTTTGGTGTTGATCTTGTTTTTGTGGTTGATGATTTTGTATGCTGTTAATTGTTCTGATCATGATGCTAACTTTGGTGCACAGGTAAGGCAAAAATAGGAGAGAGGGAATGGTATTTCTTTGTTCCTAGGAATAAGGGGAACCAGAATGGAAGGCGGCCGAACCGGAAAGCGAAGCACGGTTTCTGGAAGGCAACCGGTTCAGACCGGCTGATCAGAAGTGGGTCCAACTCGAAGTGCGTAATTGGGCTCAGGAAGACCCTGGTTTACTACATAGGTAAAGCGCCAAGGGGTTGCAAGACTGATTGGATAATGAATGAGTATAGGATGCCAGATGACTATCCCTTTCCCAAGGTAAACTTTTGCAATGACAAATAATTTGCATTTTGCTTTACAACAATCAGCATGACCTTAGATATAGTAACAGTGCAAGATAGCAACGAGACCTTACTGCTCTGCACTAGGGCTATGTTTGGTCATAATATGACAAATGAACAAGTTCAAGAACTCTGATTTTCTACTATTAGTAGAAGCATTGGAGTTCTTTTACCAATAGAAGCTGAAGTTCTCAACTTTGTCATAGTTCACATGTTGTCAAACACATTGAAGTCATGCGTATCATGAATTAGAAACGCAGTATAATTTGTTCTCATCCTATACTGTGTATGAACAGAAGGACATAGTTTTGTGCAAGATATATCGGAAGGCAACATCTGTTAAGGTCTTGGAACAAAGAGCCTTAGCGGACATGACCATGGCATCGAATCAGGGGAGTCGCTCCACAACTGAAACTGGTTCATCCTCAGAACAGGAGTTTTCACCAACTATGGACCTTATGGCCGAGATCGTTGATGATCGAAATGGGGCCAATGAAGTTTCTTCTCAATTTGATACGGACCAACACAAAGAAACAGCCATTGGATCAGTAGAAGGTGCCAATCAAGATCCAATGAGCATGTTCAAGGCCAAGTTGCCTGAACTTCAGTTGTCAAGAACCAACTTGGATTCGATGCAAGATCCTTCCTTGGCACAAATGTACAGCCCTTGGATGGACTTATGGACTCCTGCCAACATACTTATTGAGGCCTTAGGCCCACATTTCTCCCCTACCCTTTTCTATGATCCACAGAGAGCATGATTAGTGAGAGCCAAAGAGTGTTCAATTGGAGCCCTAATCTTTATTCGGCGTCTCTTAATAAAATAATCTGTTATTTTCTGTAAAATGCTCTGTAGCAAAATATTGGGAGGGTGCTGTTGTTTGCCTGCCTTTCTCAATTATGACACCCAACTGTATAGAGATTGTTGGATCACATGGTTCTTACTGATGTAAATCGAGGAGGGTTTGATTTACGAGAAAATCTAAAATATACCATACTTATACAGAAAAATCGAGAAAAGCAGAAAAATAAGAAAAAGGACCATAAAGCAGGAAGATTACAAAAAAACTAACTGAAAACAAGAATAATTAATCATCCGAACTCTACCCTCTCATTTTTTTTTATGAGGTCTCCCAAATCTCAATCCAAGTAAACTACCTAATATGATAAACTCTTAAAAAAATTAAGAGAAATTTTCAAGTACTCTCCAAAGGTTTTGGCCTAATTCATCCACACACCAAAGGTTTCAGACTTTGCAAATCACCACCAAAGTTTTTACTTGGGTTAATTAAATGATCTCAATCATAAACTAATGTTGGGTTGTTCTTAGGTTAACCTAATTCATGGTATGAAGTTACCATTTTACCCCTGTAACTAGCAAAATAAGATGTATAGGGCTGTCTACCGAATGTATTTAGCCAAAAGTTTGTTGCCTACAGCGATACTTGAACCATTGACCTCTCTTACAAAAATCACCACTCTAACTATTACACCATAAAGCATGTTGTTGATTATTTTTCAAAAAAAAAATTATATATTTAGATTGTGATAAGCCAATAAATCCAATAATTACTCGACCCACTAAAATCTGATCATACAGTTGTGATCTACATGCTTAATTTGATAGGAATAAGCTCTTGAATATTCTGATTATGACACATAGTTTTTTATAAGATTTAAAAATCAATGGTCAACAATTTTCAAGAATAGTCAATGCTTAAAAAATCATATTTTTTTGTCAAAAACATGATCCAAGTGTCATTTTCTAGCAAATTAACCCAAGAACAACCCAACGTTAGTTTATGATTGGGATTATTTGATTAACCCAAGTAAAAACTTTGGTGGGCATTTGCAAAGTTTGAAATGTTTGGAGTGCAAATGAATTAGGCCAAAATGTTTGAGAGGGATTTGAAAATTTCCCAAAAATTAAACTCTTCTTAATTATCCTTTTCTTAAAATTTGAATATCGGATTCCAAATCCATTACAAAATTATCCAAATACTAAAAATAATGATAAAAAATTCAAAAACATCAAAATAGATCCAAACATATCCTTATGGAGCTTGAGTTTTCAGTTTTGCTCCTACATCATTTTTTGTGGGTGGGAGAAGACTTGCCCTCACGTATGGATCCCGCTTGTACTTTTTCAATCCCATTCTACTTTATGGGTTATGAGCCTACAATACAGAATCAGCTCCTTATACCGCACTACAAACTATGTAGACCAAGCAAGATTTGCTCGCATATTTTTAAAGATTTGGATCGAATGGATCTAAGGCTGGTTTGATTCAATCTGAAGTAATCCATGAACAAACAATCTAGATCTCTGGTTTCATCATCTCGTGTTCTACGTGTTGTTGATGTTGTACCCTAAACAGGCTCGGGTTCTAGGGTAGGTTTGATTTATGTGAGGTGTGTGCGGGTGAAGTTTGGGTCTAGATAGGAGGTAATGAATGGACTAGTTTTTTTTTAACTGGGTAAATCGGATTTGGGTTTAGGCATAGAATGTGCTTGTCTTGGATTAGGTTTTTTCTAGGCTCTGAAGGGGGATTTGGATTTATGCTTCGAGATCCAAGGCACCTTAAAAAGCTTGTTCTAAGATTGTGAAGAAGATTTTATATAGTTTTAAAAAAGGCAATCATGAAGTTCAGCAATAAACTTAACTATTTGTTGGTCAATGGTCTCACAATTTTGGGTCTATAGTACCTTTCTACGAAACTCTTTTATGTATTCTTGCACGGACATTGACCTTTTATAAATAAACTCAATTTGAAGCTTATTTTGAGTGGGGGCAATGGTTTGGAGAGGTATATATATATATAGGTATGGATAGGGTCTATTTGGGTTGGATATGTGTTTGGTTCATGTTTGGTATTTGAGTCATGGGTTTGGTGTGGGTCCACTTGATGTAAACAAGGTTTTAGATCAAAATAGGTTTGATCAATATCAAAGGGTCTCACAATTTTGGGTCTATAGTACCTTTCTACGAAACTCTTTTATGTATTGTTGCACAAACATTGAACCTTGATAAATAAACTCAATTTTAAGCTTATTTTGAGTGGGGCAATGGTTTGAAGAGGTATAGATATAGGTATGGGTAGGGTCTATTTGGGTTTGATGTGTTTGGTTCATATTTGGCATTTGAGTCATGGGTTTGGTGTGGGTCCAGTTGGTGTAAACAAGGTTTTGCATCAAAATAGGTTTGATATGAAGAGATATCTGGTCTCACTAGGTTTGACCGGTTCCTTTATCACGAGAAACTCCACCCGTGGATGAATCAGTCGATGAGCACTGGCCCTCTTCCACTGTCATCGGTAGGGGGGTTGTCGTTAGTAGTGGTTGCCTCCCTCTCGGCCTGCCCCGCCCGATGGATGCCTGCTTGGCAGTGGCTAACGGTCTGTGGGGACCTACACCAAGAACATGGGTGAAAAGGTGGTGGGGGGAACGAGGCAGCCGCAATGACCAGCAAGGGCTCTTCTATCAATTGTACCCAAAGTTGTTAAATGTGTTGATGCGAAGCGAGGCGTTGAGCTTGTTATGAAGCGAGGCGTAAGCCTCGAGGCGTTGAAGCGTAAGCTTCATGATCAAAATAAAAAAATATATAATATTAATAAAATAATAAATAAATATAAATAAAAACTAATAATAAACAACAGTATAAAATAAATAGTATTTATGATTTAAAAACACATTTATAATTTAAAAAATAATAATATATCAAAAAAGAATGTACTGGATTCAGAATAGAAGATCCATTTTACACCGCTAGATGATGAAGAGGGGGATTGTGGCCGTTGGGCACAAGGGATGAGAATGATGAAGGATGTTGAGTTATTGCCCTGTTGATGTAATGCCAGGTAAGGGCAATAACTGATCAAATATCAAAATGCATGTGGTGCAGATAGGAAATTGTAGCACAATATGCTTTAAAAATAAAACAAAGGTCTATGCCACGTCCCAAATCTACAGTCTATGTTTTACGGACACCCCCATTTTGGCTAACACGATCAGACGCTAGCATATTATTTTAATATAATTTAACAACTTTATCATTTATATTTGGTGGCTTTTTAATATAATTTAAAAACTGCGAAAGGCTTTTTAATATAATTTAAAAAGGTCTAGAGCCTTCGTGAACAAGCCACCAAACACGATCAGACGCTAGAGCGTTCGTGAACAAGCCTTTCGAACGAAGAGGTCATATCAGAGAGCTCTTCGGCCATGCCCCCTCCTCCAGCTGGAGCGCCAACCTCACCACCACCGATTCAAGCAACCCAGACGACTCAAGGGCAACCTCCTCTAGCACGTAGTGGATCCTCCCTAGAGAACCCCCAAATATTGTCCTTCCTCGAGATCTGTCGCACCACCAACAACTTCCTTGCCAAGACCATCGGTGGATCCCCCGCCGGTTGACAGCCTTTGTGAGTCCCTCCCAGAGAACCCCCAAATATTGTCCTTCCCCGAGATCTGCCGCACCACCAGCAACTTCCTTGCCAAGACCATCGGTAGATCCCCCGCCTGACATTGCTTCCCATGATGATGCCGAGCTCTTCGGCCTCCGCCAGAAGCCGCTCGCACGAGCTCAAGGTCTTGACAGCGTCGAGCTCAAGAACGCCTTCGTCTTGGCAATGAGATTGCCGTGGCTGTGCTCATCTGTCATCTCGAGGTACTCCACCGCGCACCAAAGAGGGAAGAATAACATGATGCGCATGCCTTAGATGTGAAGCGTGCTTCGATGCGAGGCGTACGCTTCACTCATGTGAAGCGTGCGCTTTAAGACTCAATCGCCTCACTACATAGCCTCGGTACTTTTTGCTTACGCTTCGCCTCTGAAGCGTACGCTTCAAGCACTGAGGCTTACGCCTCTCACAACACTGATTGTACCTAGCCAACGATAGGTCGTCAGTGAGGTACTGGACGATGGTTGTGGTTGTAGAACATGAACAAAGATCTGGGTTGGTTGTGGTCGTCAGTGAGGGATAGAGAAGGATGAGAGAGAGAGAGAGAGAGAGGTTGCCGGTGCAAGCTTGCCTCATGTTTTGGCGACAACTGACTAGGTGTGCTGTCGATCTGGGTTGGTTGGTGGCCACCTTTCGGCACAGTCTGAGGAAGGAGATAGGTGGGCCCTTGTACCTAATACGCTAAACTCTTGAAAAAATAAAACTCTTCTTAATTATCATAATCTAATAAAATTTGAATATCTTATATATTTCAAATAATAAAAAATTCACAAATATCAAAATAGAATCCTTATGGACCTCGAGTGTTCGACTACACTCCGGCGTCATTGACATTAAAGAATTTTCAGCAATTGTTGTTCGGTCGACATGCGAGTTCAAATCTTTTTCGAAAAAATAGGATATGGTGGCTCTAAAATTATTATTAAAACTTATAATATCCATACATCTCAAAGTCGTATCAGTACGTCAGCATGTTGCATCACCCAGACGGCCACTGGATGACGTGTCACTGTGACATAGATGAACAGAGTTTCTTTCTTGCACGGCTTTTCCTTTACTAGTTTTGGATTAACGTGGCTAGTGATGTGGTAAAATGCTTCCATGGCTTTCCCTAAAATTTGAAATATGAAACACTACGGTAAATTCGGCTGCTCCTTTAAAAAAAACACGATTCATAATCACTTTCTAATTCTAATTTGCTTGAGATTCAGAATCACATGGGTTTCATGTGATTTTGAATCTCAAGCAAATTAGAAAGTGACTCTCCTTGGCAAAGGCAAATGGGATTCGCTTTCTCTTATATAAATCAGATTCACTTTCTCATCCAAATGAGAGAGTAAATCAGAATGACCTTCTACGATGCTTTAAAAGAAATGAAATTTCCCTTGTGGGTCCAGAGTCCAGACTCCAAACATCAGAGGATCGATATCAGCCTTTCACATCTTATCACTACCACCATATAAATAGAGACACTGATTAGCATAGTCATTTTCACTGATTTCTCTACTAGTGAATAATCGACCCGAATTGGTTCGGATCGAATTGTTTTCAATCGGTCTGTTTAAAATTTTGATTTATAAAAATTACAAAAATAATAAAAAAAAATTCAAGAAAACTTATCTAAAACAAGAAAAATATAGAAATGAAGTAAATGGTAAGTTATACAGTTCAATCAAATTCTAAAATATGCATTCAATGCTTAAATAATATTATATTAAACAAATATCATAATTATCACCAAAAATTAAAAGAAACCCGTTTCGTGCCGATTTTCAATTGATTCCGATTCGGACTGACTGGCTGACTCTGATTGATTCTGACAGCATTGCCTGTTGCTTGGTTCACTATGGAATTAAGTGGGTCAGGTATTGATTCAGGTTACTGGGTATGCCCAAGCACAGGACCCCTCATACAAGAAATTTGTGGCCCATTAAATCCAGATGTGATTTGGATACCAACAGCTAGCGACGACCCTCTTTAATTGCCAGAAAGATACCAGTTTTCTCTGTTGTCATGCAAATTTAAGACGTTAGGGACAATGTTGTGCATAAAGTCTTGTGAGAAAAGGAAATGAACCCCCCTAGTTCTGAAAAGAACATTCAGGGTACGTTTGTTTGGATCACATGAGATTCGGATTCTCATGCAAATGAGAATTCAAATCTCATTTGATTTGGTTTCTCACGGTAGCCAAACAAAAAAAGTTTTGGGTTGTGCCCGTGAGATTTCGAATCTCACTGGCTGGCTTGTGATTTTGAATCATACGATTTGAAATTACACAGCCGTCTTTTCAAAGATGAACGGTGAGGCTCTCAAAGCCCACGGTTAGGCTCGTGCCGGGCCTATTATATAATATATATTATATATTATCTATAAAATATATATTATATTCAATGTTATATATATCTATATATACATACAGGCCAAGCTGGGGGCTGGGCCAGCCCAATGCCCACCCCTACTTACTACTACAGTGGGACAACTTGAGAGATTACCAATAGACAAAAATCTGTTAGATATAGGGATGGGTAACAGGCTTGTTGGGAAAACCCTGCCGATAGCCCGCCCTTTAGGCCTGTGAGCCTAATTGGGTCTATTATATAATATATATTATATTATACATAAAATATTATATATACACGGCCGAGCCGGGCTGCAGGCCGGCCGGCCCCGATGCCCACCCCTACTTTGATTTGCTGCTAGAACCAATCTCTGCTCTGCATGAGAGAGAGAGAAAGAGACGAATATAGAAACTTTATTCTTTTTTTTTTTGAGAATAACAGGGCCACTTTAGCCTTTACTTTGTGGATGGAAGGAGGGTTTTTTCTCAAATGAGGAATGGAGAAATAAACTCTAGTATGGATTTATAAAATCTCTAATTTAACTGGTGAACAAGGAAATCCTTCCACAAAGTTCCAGATCCCCACCTTTTTCTTTACAGGCAAGCTGGGGTTAGGCGGACCCCAACCAGTTCATTGAAAAGATCCCCCTTTCCAATGCTCTTTTCCATATGTTTGACCAACATCTTTCTCAGGTTCTGGCATCCTCTAGAAACCATGATCACAAATCTCGTTATATATGGAGATTTTCTTTGCAAAGGAAAATCTTGCAAAAAACAATTTTTAAATTTGTTTTTCTTGAGAATATCTCAGGAAAATATTGGCATATTGAAATTTAAGAATATATAAGAAAGCATATAAAAATAAGAAACAACATTAAAATATAAGATCATAAATATCACATTAATAAAGAGATAACTTTGTGCAATGAAACCACGACATTGCGTTTTTTTGGACTATATTGGAATTTGAAAATCTTGTGGTAAAATCGTGAGATTTTTCAAGAAATGACTGCTATTTGTGACTACGATCAGAACATGTCTCACAAAGGGCACGTTTGAAAGCAACAAAAACTCATTAAAAAAGAAAATTTTACCTATGAGAAGTTTTGATATGATCATTTTTTTTAAATGAAAAATTTTCACTTGTTTGGGTAACATGAAAAAAATAAAATAGAAAATCTTAAAATGAAATGAGAGAGAGGAAGAGGGGGTGGTGGTGGTGGAGCTTCTCCGGTGTGGTTTTTCGGGAGGTGGGAGTTGATGGGTGGGTGGTGGTAGTAGTGAGATAGATGATGGTGAAAAAACCATTATGGGGTGGTGGTGGTGGTGGTAGAGCTTCTCTGACACGGTTTTTTAAGAGGTAGGTGATGGTGGTGGTAAGATGAATGGTGGTGGTGGAGCTTCTCTAGTACAGTTTTTGAGGAGGTGGGTGATAGTGGTGGTAGTGAGATGGATGGTGGTGGTGGAGCTTCTCTAGTACAGTTTTTGAGGAGGTGGGTGATAGTGGTGGTAGTGAGATGGATGGTGGTGATGGATGGTAAAAAATCATGGAAGAACGGTTTTTTGTGAGGTGGGTGGTGGTGATGGATGGTAAAAAATCATGGAAGGGCGGTTTTTGGGGAGGTGAGTGATGGTGGGTGGTGGTGAGATGAGTGGTGGGGAGAGTAAATTAAATCACATTTTTTTCTTGGTAGGAATCCTCCACCTCCTCCTGGAGAAACGTTTCTTATCAAAAAATGTGTGTTTAGAAAAACTCTCTCTCTCTTGTTTGGAAGAGTCGAAAATTGTATGGTTTTTCCACCTCGTATCACTTTTCCTACATCTTTCTCACTTCCAAACGTGCTATAAGGGTCTTAGGCATTTCTTAAATGTTCTCACCTGGCCATAGCATTGGGTGATGAAGGGGGTTTTTGTCTGAACATAGAAAATAAACAATATTGCTATTTTTAGATAATTCATTCAGTGTTAAAAGACAATAATAGCTTCTTAGTTTTTCAAGGTTAATATGGCCACTTCCTCTAAACAAAGAACGGCCAGGGTTTGTGTGCCATATCCCCATTTTAGATAGCCATTCTTGTCCGTTGTAGTCCACGGGACAATGATTTGGCGTCCTATGTCCCGCAAACTTTGTTGTTCCCTCGGTTACCCAAGCACACCCTTTGTACAATTTGAGGAAAATATAAGGCAAAATTTTCCCTAGGCAGTGTCTATAAACAACCTACAATCTTTCTCCACATACTCCAAAAATACCAACCAATCTCCTGCAATATTCCAATTTTACATAAGGGATGTCAACAGGTCGGATGTACAGATTCAGTATTGAGTTTTTCATTGGAGCTTGACTCCGAATCCGATTATGTGTAAATATTGGATTTTAAGATAGAAAGATCCAGATCCAGATCCAGATCCAGTTTTATCTGAGCTGAACCGACTCCAAGTCTAAATTCGATTCTGACCATGTAAGATCAGATTAGGTTGGACTCAGTAATTCCTAGATCTGACCACGTATGTACGTGTCATGTCTGGCCATATACAGTGGTTACTCTTCTTCTCTGCGAACGTGTGTGTGATATACTTGAAATTAAGACATTGCACCAAATTGTGGGGTTCTAAGTAGGGGTGGCAATCGGGTCGGGTTGGCGGGTCGGGTTGGCGTGTCAGCATACCTCAACCCGAACCCGACCCGTTTATTAAACGGGTCGGCTGTGTCAAACACGAACCCGACCCGTTTAATAAACGGGTAACCCGACATGACCCGCCAACCCATTTAATAAATGGGTTGGGTCGGGTAAACGGGTTTTCAGGTTGGCGGGTCGGGTTGGCGGGTTGACGGATCGGGTTGGCAGGTAGGCAGGTTGGCGGGTCGGGCAGACGGGTTGACGGGTTGGCGGGTCGACCCACCCGCCTAACCCATTTATTAAACGGGTCAGCCGGGTTGGCGGGTTGGCATACCCCCAACCCGAACCCGACCTGTTTAATAAACGAGTTACGCGGGTCAACCCGTTTATTAAACGGGTTGGCTTAAGCCCAACCCGAACCCGCCTAAGAGGCGGGTTGGCGGGTCGGGTTGGCGGGTCGTGTCAGAAATTGCCACCCCTAGTTCTAAGCCTTCTCCAACACTGTAATCAAGAACTGTTGCTTGCTAGGATTTTATGATTGGTGTGTATACTGCACACTGAAAGTACCCTGAAATCTCAGATTTAGAAACTAGGCTACATACAATAACTCATTGATATTGTCTAATCCCTCAGTGATGAATGATTAATTGGATTAGGCCCTTTATGTTCATGATTTGATTTAGCGGATGAAATTTCCTTTCATTAGGGAATCCTGTCTCTTTGCTAGATAGACTGATTTGGTTTTTCACCTCCTATCAGTTTAAAATCATATACAGGAATGCTATATGATAACCGAAATCTTTTCTTTTTCTTTTTTTTGCATCTCTTGTTGCATATTCCAAATCACATAATATCTAAGCAGGGCTATTGAAAACTTTAGCTACATGTGAGAAATCTGTTCTCTGAGAAACCGTTTTTGAAAACCAGAAACCTAGCGTTTTCAAAACTCATGGGAATTTTATAAAACTGAAAGAGAAACCCATTTTACGTCCCATGGGAAACTTGCTTATTTTATATAGGAAGCATGTTTCCCTTGTTAGGCAAATATGTTTCCTGTATGCTTTTTATATGTTTTCTAAAAATAAGAAAATTCTTTTTTAATAAAAAGTTGAGATACATATGTTCAAAAATTACAATTAATCACTTTGAAAAAACTAAACTGTGTACATATTTTTTTATATTAAGAATCATATAATATATTAGATGAAATAGGAAAAATCTCAAAATTTAATGTAATTGCATTATTTTTTCTTTATATTTGCGTTTCTTGTTTAACATGAATCTTAAAAAAACTTTGTATCCTGCTTTCATTTCCCAACCCTTCCTACAAGGTGACAACCTTGTATCCAACCACCAACATTGTAAAGTATCAATGCACAGTAACAGATGACTTTTCAATGTTAGATGTTGCTCAGCAAGGCAAACGTGATAAAGTATAGTCATGCCCAAAATACTGCACCATATCAACACGCAATCATCATACTGCCATAGTATATTACTAGGAAACTCTAGTGCTGTGCTCGCGGGAGACCCAAGGTTGTCTGATCGTATAGAGTTTGGTCCGGGTTGCGTCCCTGTGAAACATGATGTGTTGACACGACTATGTAACACGGTGTACTCCACATGGTCAAGAAGAAATGGAAGGTAAGACAAGTGCTCTACAGTCGAAACCTTCAGCAGCAAACCTTATCATTAAGCATTAAACAAACGAACTCAAGAGAGGAGAGCGTGTGTCAAGCATACGAAAAGAATAAAATCAATGAACATCAGCAGGTGAAGAAACTTGAAACATTAATCTTTTCTGTTGCATGAAGAAGAAAAAAACTGACAGGAAAGCGACCTTGGGTGCTGCCATTTATCTGTTTTTGGTTTTCCTATTTATCTTTGTCATGCTCTGATTTCTACAGAGGATGATTCTTTTATGTCAGCTGTTGTAAAGTTTAAATTGATAGTAGAGCTTGGGGCTCTAGAATAAATGGATCTAAGAAATCAACACAATGCCATCAATGTATCCATCACAACCCAAAACCAAACTAGACATGCATCCCATTGCACATCCAAAAAGCATATAGATCACCACACATCCAAAATGCATATATATCACCATACATGTCCAAACCACCACATCTACTCATATAGATCACCACAATCACCATTCCACATGACCACCACCACCCACTCACAACAGTGGATCCCAAAACCACCACAACCACCACCACCTATCAAAACATAACTACAACACACATCACCCCCACCTTAAACCTCTCAATGGGCCCCATAACAAAAAGAACCTAGCATAACCAAGCCTCGACATGTATGAGATTCAACCTTAAAATTTGCTAACCGGCTACACGACAAAACAAAAGGATCACTAAATGCCAAAAAAGCTTCACACATGGAGTAGAAGTCCGCTTTAGTAGTATTGTTAGATTTTCAAGGTCTATTTTCAGCTCGTCACAGAGATTGATCAGTACCTAAAATGTAAATGAAGAGTGGTAGAAAGTGACCCAGTTCTCAGTGAGGTTCCTTTGTCGTCGAAAAAAAGAGTGGTTGAGACTATAGCGTTACATGGTTCATCACAAATGCAACCACAGCATGCCAGCATCCTGATGTAAATAAAAGGACTTTAGAAGATCTACAACTTTCAAATTATGGTACATATCCGCCACGATGTGATTCTTAGTGTTAAGACTGAGACATTGAGCCAGAAGAGAAACCAAGAGCTGTCCCGACTCCTGTCATATCTCTAGACTTTAGAGTTAACAGGAAAGGTGAAATAAAATTGGAGAAGAAAACATTGATAACTATACAGTGGCGGCAGCTGGCAGGACTTAATTTTCCAAACTCACAGTGGGCCACTGACACTATTAGAGCCAAACTAGCTCAAGATTCTGAAATATACATGTTTACAGCTTGACGTCTTCCTGCCTTCAACTGTAAACATAATGTAATTTCTAAAAAACATCTGATGCAGCAGTTTTCATCCTTTATAGTGCCCATCTAACATTTTCCAAGTTTTGATTCCTTGTGGAAATAAATCTCTCGAGGAAATGTTTCTGCTTTGAGCATAATTGGTTTAACAGCTTCTCTGTATGACTCACTGCTTATATTTCCACAAACATTAGGAGCACCAGAATGGTAAAATCTCACTCTACAATGTGCAAAGATGTGATTCATGTACTTGCAAGTAGACTCCAGCACTCTTAAATTGAGCCCGTTACAACCATCCTACAGCCAGAACAAAATTTTCTGCTACTACCCTCCAAATATGAAACTTAAGTTGCTGTTATTAACATACTTTTTAATCGAAGCTGCTGGTCATCAATCTATATCAATTAAATAAAGTCCACCAAAGCCATATGCTGCCTCACAGGATTCTCTGCGACCATACTCTGAAATCTGAGACTGCCTTCTTCTCTTGCAATGTACTATACCAAAATTACACACTAAAACTTACAATGATTAGCACATCAAAACAATGATGTAAAAAGTGAATTGTATCAAGAATTTATAGAGACCAAATGAAAAAGATTGGATCAGATCATGTTTATTCTTTACAACACTATAATAATGAAAAAGAAATTTTAAAAGCTAACAATAAATAAAATATAAATTAAAAATAGTCCAATAGTACAACGATATTAACCTCAACATTTCATTTTAGTATCTAAAATATATTCCCCATCCCACAGATTTTTTTCTATATCTTTATCAATATGAAATATATATACAAAGTTTTGAAAAAAGGAAATTTTCAAAAACACACCTAAACTTTTGGCAATAATAAAAAGCACACCTAAGTATTAGGAATTGTCAAAAAATACACCTAAATTTATGTTCCGTTAAACAAAAGCAAGTTTCCATTCATTTAACCATGGTTACCATTAACCTAAATTGAGTTAACAGCTTAAAATTACTAATTTACCCTCATAACTCTATTTTCTCTTTGTGAAGCTTCCCCACTACCACTATTTCCTACGTCCACCACTCCATTGATCCAAGCCTCTATTACTAACTAGTGTTTCTCAGCAAAGATATCCTTTACGATGCCCATCATATGTATGCCTCTCTCTCTCTCTCTATGTAAAAATTAAGCAGCAATCAAATACATGCTTTGGTTATAGAAAACAATTGAAAAAATCTGAAAAGAACCACTATTTCATACTACTATGAAGAAAGAATTTTTGGGGCAATGCAACAATCCTTCCCAACGAAATATTATATTGAAAATAAAAGAAATGAAATCGCACAATGAAATGGAGAAAGATCAAACTTTTTAAACAGTGAACCTGCAATCAGCATCAAGAGAAAAGGGGAACCCATCTTTATTATGAACAGCAACAAGTGATAAGAATTCCTCCTATTCACAAACATGAAGTAAAAACAACACAGTTCTGATCAATCCATAGAGAGTTTAATTGAATCTCATAGAAAGGAAAACTCTTTATGCAAAATAGTTGGGTGGATTTAAAAACTCTGATCTTTTTATGGATTCAAGGATGGTGGGAGCCAAAATGGAAAGAAAAAATAAGGTTTCAAGGGAAGAGAGAGAGAGACTTTTGTGGATAAAATAGTAATTAAAACACACATTTGATGGTAACCTCGATAAAAGAAAACTCTGGTCTTTTTTAATTAACCGTAAAAATATTTAGGTGTGTTTTTTTTTACATAAAAAAGTTGGGTGTGTTTTTGAAAATTTCCCTTTGAAAAGAGAATGCACAAATAAAGACAATCACCGTTGCCTTCTTCAAAGTCATTTAAGAACATAGGCATAACAACCATCAATGACAGACTCAAGAAACACAAAAATTTGTTATCTTTATTGTGGAAGGGAAACATGCCTTACAATGAAGGGAATAAACAAAACAAAACAAAACAAAAGAATCTATTACAGAAGTCAGATTCCCTCTAAACATCAAAATCATTGTCCCTGGTAGTAACACACATCAAATAACAAAAAAAGAAAAGAACAGGAAAAAGTTTCACAAGTCTTCATTTTCTTCTTTTGTTCCTTGATCAGTATGAAAGGGGGATTGGTGGCATGAATGGAGTTGAGAATTGAGAGAGAAAGAGAGTATTTAATCAGAAGATCCGTTTTTTCCAGAGAGAAAGATTGGGGTATTTCCTGAAAGTCTTCTTTCTTCCCTTATCTCAAAATAAAATCTTACACTACAATGTCTTCAATTTCTGTCACTGTTTTAATAAAAGTTAAGAATAGTTTTTATCCAACCCTGACTGTTATCCGTGTTAAAAATATTATATATATATATATTATGTATAAGTATAAATTTATTAGAATTTATTTAGGTTAAATATGTATTTTTATTTTCTTCTTTCTTCTTTTTTACTTTTTGTATTTTCTATGCCCATTAAGGGGAATTTTCGTATTTTAGCTAGGAAAGCTAGCTAGCCGTTATAGCTCCCTAGCGACTAGCTGTTCTAGTCGCTGGGAGGCTCTAATGGCTAGTTTTCTAGCCTCTTTTGTATATAAATGGGACAAGGTGCCTTGTATTGTTATGCATTCTTCTTGATGCATTTAGTGATTCATAAAATTATTATTTTTTATTTTGTGAGTGTTCTCTTGTGTGCTCTTTGTGAAGTGCTTTGTTGCACTCTGTGACACCGACACTCTGTGACACGTACTCGTGTCACATGCTGTGCAGGTACGTTGCGAGTCGGGTCCTGGTACGCGGCAGGACAAGTCCGACCCGATCCGACCCGACCCGACCCAAACAATGCTTTTTTGGGGTATTGACCTGTGGTCAAAGGGCAAGACCATTCCCCCCACCCCCCCTATCTTGTTTCCCTCTTCTTCCCTCCCTCCACGATTGGCAGTGAATTGGGCCCACCTCCGGCATGCGGTGAAGAGGTAGGATTCCAACAACTTTTCCCTTTTTTTGTTTTAAGGTGTTTTCACGAAAAAAAGGGAAACCCCACGATTTTTCATTTTGGTGGTTAGTTTTTTCCCGAAAATCATCGAATTTACCAATCTTTGTGGGAAACTCTTTGTTTTTAGGTGTTTTTGTTTTTTTCTATCTTCCTGATAAAGATTATATTCAGTTTAAAATTTAAGTGTATACATTATATTCAGTTTGTATTCATTTTACATTTTAGATATAAATGTGTGCTTTCTATATTTCAGTTGAAAATTTTGATATATATATTTATATTCAATTTCTTTTGATTGTTAGTTCTTGATTTTGTCATGTATGGTTTGTTAATTTATTCTTATGTGGTATTTTTAGTTTGAATTGTTTGATTGTGTGATAGCATGGCTGATAAAGGAAAGGAATTGCAAGTGCTATTAGCAGTGTGACAACAAGCTCAACTTGTGCTTCTATTGTGGTACATGATGATCAGTCACTGTGGGTCTGAGTAAAAAAGTTGAGAAAATATCCTAAAGGAGGGGGAAATGTAATTTTTGTGATGTGGAGTTCAGTGGATCATACACAAGAGTAAAAACCCATCTATTGAAGATTAAAAAACAAGGTATTAGGCTGTGCTCTGAGATTGATGAAGCCAGGTTTAAACGGATGAGGAAGGAACATGAAAATGCCGATAAAAGAAAGTCTATGGTGGCATCAAGTTGTATTAGCATACCACTATTGGCTCGGCTCGGCCCTCCAACGAGTCAACCCGACAAGGTAAACTTGTTTTGCGAAAACTCGGCCTGACTCGGGCGAGTTTTGGGCACTTTTTTCATTTCTCAAAGCTATGGGCAATTTTTTCATATGTAAGTGTTCATTTTTAAAAGAACAAATAGCATAATAACAATAGGCTTACCAACTTAACCATGTTTTTTTCCCTTCTGGGATTTAAATGGACATCAGAAGAATATACAGATACTTCCAACAGCTCCAAATTTATAATGTTAGCTTGCTGACATACAACATTTCATTCTATACTGTCTGAAAGTAGATGCAACCCAACCAAAAGAAAAGGACCAGTAAGGTATCAAGATTTTAAAGACATCTGAGCATAATGAAACTCACACAGAGCTTACATAAGAATGACCTACTACGCAGAATTTTTGTTAGGTTAACAACCAACCAGAAGATGTACATTGCAATGTAGCACAAATTCTCTCACTTGAAAAAAGGTAACTTCGATTCTCTCATTTAAAAAAGTAACTGCTGCAACTAAATGGACTTGCAATAGAACATGAATAAGATCCTAGAAAGCTTAAGGGCCATAATAACCATTATGAGATGAATTATAGTTAAGAACATAAAAATCCAACATTTGACAAATAAGACTATACAAAATGAGATTGAACGTTTAGTTGTGAGATATCTTTTATCGTATTATGCCAAATATAGTTTGCTAAGCCTTCACATAGAAGTATCACCATATGATGTGCAGAGTCCATGAAAAAAGCCAGAGAATTACTAATAAATTCTTGAAGAAATACACTCGTAGAGATTTACCAATAATAGGTCCGATGTCAAAACATGAAAAGCAGAACCTGATTATGTAAACTATACTATACAATACAGATAAACGAGATAACTGCTGTGAAGAGAAGTTTGATGTAGTTATCCCACTTCTGAGGTAAATTTTATTGAAAGAGAAAAAAGAAAAATGCTTACAGGTTGAAACTTCCACTGTTTCCAGCTGCTAAGTTATTGTATTGGGCATACTTTACAGGAAAAGCAACATGTGGCATAGGAGAGTTGAATTTTGTCCCTGGCTGAGCATCCATACAGGATTATTTGTAAGAAAATTTGAAAGACTTGTTCCTGCTTGTGTAATTTCTTTAGTAAATGTGAGATTTGAATTAAGAGCAGTTTTACTTGATGTTATTTTACTTATTAATCAATTAAACTAGTAATTAAGTCATTCTACAAACCTTTATATGTTTAAATGACAATTTATATATTGTCTTTCTTTTAAAATCAAAAGTTAACAAAACCCGGTCCGAGTCACTGAGTTGACCCGCCGAGTCACGAGTCAATAAAGAACGAGTCGAGTCCCGAGTCAATAAAGAACGAGTCGAGTCCCGAGTCACTGGGTTTTAAAACCTTGCTCTTAATTGCTCAAATTCAGGACGAAACCCATGAATAAATTGAAAAAATCTTTCTTTCTCCATTTGATCTTGCCTCGTGGCAATAGCACTACCTTCCCATTGTAGTTCGAGAAGGACAAGTTCATCCCATAAAGAAGATAGGGTACTATAATAGTCCCTAATACTCATATCACTTTGCTTAGTTTTTCTTATTTTTTCTTACTTTTTCTTGTAAGAAGAAATGTCTAGCAAGATCTCTTTGAGTGTACATGTCATTCATAAAGAACCAAGCTTCATTAGCCTTCTTGAACTTTGGTAGATTTGCACAAATTTTTAATTCAACATTATTCATGCACCATGCTAAAATTTTAGCATGCTCACTTTCCCAATCTTCCATTTTTGAAGAGAAGTCAAGAATAACTTTCTCCTTTTCTTCTTCATTCAAAGCTTTTTCTTCATTGCCTTCAAACTTGGTTAATTTCAATTGTGGTTCCGGAACGGTTCCACACACATAACCCCAAAGTTTTTTACCTTTGAGGTTATTTTCCATGGCGGCTACCCACATACGATAGTTGGTACCATTCAATTTGAATGAGAGATCGATTTTTGCATCCTTGTTGGCCATTTGTAGAAAAAGAGTTTTGAAAGCAAGGGAGAGAAGAGATATTACTTGTTAAGAGAGGATCTGATGAAGCTTTCACAACCTTGCTCTGATACCATGTAATGAAGTGCTGAATAAGAGGAGTAATATCTTCAAGAGCAAACAAGAGAGCACGCACATACACAAATAGCCACTAATGGACAAGATTACAACAAAACCACAAAAGTGGCAAAACACTCAAAAGAGAAAAAATATATATTCCACTCAAAAAGGCTTCAAAGAAGCACACATACAATGGGGGAAAATCCCTTTATTTATAGGCACAAGGAGAGAACCCTTGGAAGGGCTCCTAAGGGACGTTGGAGCCCTTCCAACGGTCACAAATGTGACCGTTGGAGGCTCCAACGTCCCTTAAGGGGGGCTTTTCCAAGGTAAAAGGAAAAAGAAAAAGAAGGGAAAAAGGAAAAAGAATAAGTGTAAAAATATACATGTGGCATGAAATAGTAAAATAACTATTTTACCCCTAGTGGGTATTACAAAGGGAATACATATATTTATATATGTAGATAGACACAGACATATATACGTAAAGTATATATGTGTATGTGTCAGAATTTATATATATAAATATATATAGCATATTTTAACAGTTAGATCAGTAGAAATCAGTTGACTTGACCTGATTTTAAAATATTGCATCAAACAACATTAGGGTCAGTCATAGTTCAGATGATCTTCTATACCCTCATCACATCAACAACAGCAAACTTGTTTGACAACTCACTAAACTTTGAGTAAAAGGTAGACATCCTTTCTCAAGGCTACCTTGTTCTTGGAAGCGCTTCCATTAATATCACTCTTCATATTAAGATTCTGATATCACAATACCATGTGGTTCTGTTGAACCATTTCTTTCTGGCTCCTTCAAAAAACAAGTAACTCTCATTCTGTCACAAAAGGGAAAGGCAGCAGCAATCACCTAAACCTCTACACATATCATTCAAGTGCATGATTTTCATTTTACATGTAAACAACCTATAAGAAAACAAAAACACAGTTGCTTGAAACTTCAGTATATAGCTTCAATGACTACTTTGAAGATCGAAATATGAACCATGCAGTCAATTACCAAGAACATCATCCAAGAATATACATCAGCTATTGACCATGGTTTTCAGAACTTTCACATGCTAACTTGTGCTATATTGGCATCAAACTCCTCATTTAAGACCTCCTAAAGACCCTTTCTTGACCACTCAGCACAATAACTCAGTGCTCCCACCAAATGCATCCTATGTATGTTCCATGAAAAATATGGCCAAACAAGAAAATGGCAAAGATATTCTCAGCATGCCTATCCAACAATTGCAAATGTGCTTCTTGGTATTAGAGAATAACATTCAGATGGCGACTTAATATCAATAGCATTTAACTCCTTGGACAAAATAACCTCCATCCTAATAATCATGTTACAGACCATATGAATCTCAGTGATCTTGCAAATAACCATCAACTATTTACTCATCCAAAACTATTCTTTCTTATGTACAAAACTTTAAACCACCCACACACACACACAAAAAGATCCGTAGCCATCCTGCATTTCCATTTAGTCACACTTGCATGAGCTTCGTATTTATTTATTCTTCATTATATCCACAAACTTAGCACACTTTCCTATTAATTCCTTATATTTTACAAAACTACTCAATAGTTCTTGGCTAGCGTGCTCAACCACAAGCATCCATGCAAGTGTGAAACTTTTCTTGCAATGCAAGGCTGATGCTAATCATCACTTGTAAATAATATCTAACTTTACTGGCTTCTCACGTGGCTGGGCTGTGCAATAGTGCACCCACAGTAAATTCCATAACAACTTCTCGTAGAACTCATTTCATAGATTTTGGCAAAGTTCTAAAATTGTTACCAATGGAGTAAAATCCCCCATTAATCTTGAAGTTTCATGAAAGTTTGGCATGATACTTGGTGAAAGCATAACTAACCTAAGCTCCACATGATTTCAACATTTATATTGTAGATAATCTCCTTTTCATATGCACTGTAATCAAACTCCTATGTTCCATGTCTTTGCCAAGAATTTCAGAATGCCTATGCTTTGTTTGCTTAAGCAAGAATCTAGCACCAAGGTTGTAAGTATTGTACAATTACCCGTATCGATGAGGCCCAAAATAAGATACGTATCATACTGTATCATATCATAAAAAATCATAATTTTTAATAAAAAAATTCTAAATTTCTAAAAAAACTATGAAAAATCAGAAAAAAATAGCAAAAAGTTTAAAAAAATCATAACACATGAAACAACGATGAATTGCATAAAATACAACCATAAAATCACATATGAAGCATTTATATCTCTATGAGCTGCATAAGACATCATCAAACATCAACTATCTCACAAGAATAATGCAAAATATTAAATATCTTACAATTAAAAACATGTTACAATACTTTTACTTTCATATTACATAAACAAAAACAAAATAACCAAGTTTGTGAATACTTAAGTGTTATTAAATAACTATTTTTTTTAAAAATATAACCTTATACATCATCATCATCATCATTATATTCTTCTTCTCCTCCTTCGACATTCACATCATCTCAAATATATGTGGGCTCTTCATCATCTACTTCTTGTGATCTTCCATGTTGATCTACTAAATGTTCTCTTAATTCAAAATGTCTACTTCTTGCTCATGCATTCAATACATCAAAGATTTTCAAACTAATGAGATCAAATTGCTCTTTGTGCCTCTTTGATGATAACTTTTTTATTTGTCTAAAAATGTGACATGAAAAAATTAAAAATAGTATATGATATGTATTTTTTTTAAATAAACACATGAAAATGACAAATAAACTTTATAATTTTATTAGTTGTAAGTTGTAGTGAACGTAGATGAGGTCATTGAGTCTTTTGTATTCCAATCTATTTCTTTTTTCTTGTATGGATTTGCTAAAAAACACTCAAGTTTTTCGCATATCCACTTGCATTACACGTTTGGCTATGAATGCGAATGACAAAAGTTCTCAAATTTGGAACATCACTTTCAAACCTAATCCACCACATATTGAAAAAATAAAAATAAAAATGAGAAATCAATAAGACAATAATGGATACAATCATATAAATCATCATAATAAATAACAATATGAAATTAAAATTGAAATAGATAAAATAAATTACTTGGACGTATTGTGGCAAGGTTTCGCATTGTTGCAGGTCTCCCCATATCATACAATGCATTATTATAAATTTTTAGTTTTTTATGAATTTGATATTTAACGCTATAATCAGGGTTCAACCTTTCGATGCAATCCAAAAGTCCCTTGTTGACTTTCTTGTCCATTTTAAACGTAGGAGAGTATCTAAATGCAGGATTTAAATATGTTGCAGCATGAATAGGTCGATAAAGTTGCCCAGTCCACCTATGATCAATGATAATCTATATAGGCATGTAAAAAAAAAATTATTCAAATTATCTTTAATGACCTATTTTGCCTTATCCATAATATCATAGAAATAACCCATAAATGGACTGTCTTCAATGTCAACCAATTGAAGTATATTCACCAAAGATATAGTTATTCTCAACAACTTCACGCATGAATCCCATAATTCACTTATAAATACAGTATCTAAAATTTTTCTTGGCTTTCTTTTTTGTGCATGTGGATATGCATTCCACGATCTAATGAAAATATTTTTTTAGTGCAGTTTTATTCTTTACTAAACTTTGCACTATCAAAAAATTCATAGCAAATCTAGTAACTGCACTACGAATCAACTCAGCACCACTAGTGTACTTTTTCATTAAGCTCAAAATTCATGCATATTGAAATAAATTTAGTAACTTCTTGGTATGCTTTATCTCATTTATGTTGCCGACGTTCTTAAGAATGAGGTCTATGCAATAGGCAGCACACTGAGTCCAAAAAAATGACCCATAATTTTCTGCTTGTTGCCCTATAATTTGTTGTATTATCAGTAATTAATTAAACAATATTTTGAGGTTGAACCTCTTCCATAACCTGATCAAATACTCTAAACAATACATTTGTTGTCTTTGGCGTATCAGACAAATCAATTCACTTCAAAAACATAGTTACTTTGAGGCAATAGACAAGAAAATTTATCAAAGTCCTTGACCTTTTGTCTGACCACCCATCTGCCATAATGCTATAACCAATTTCTCTCAATAACAGCCCTATCTCATCACAATATGTCTTCATTCACATTAGTACCTAAACTTTTTTCTTTCAAAGCATGATATGAAAGCATTTTATATCCAGGTCCGATATTGGTTATGGCATTTGCCATGACCTAAAAATGAAAAGAATTTTTGAAAAGAATTTTTCGCATTGAAAGTAATGCAGGCATCATAGAACCATCTCTCAATGATGACATTCGCCTGCTCGACTAAATGTTGAGGAGTCATAGCAGTATCAATGTCAGGTTGTGCCCCAATGACAGTCCTAGGAAAGAAAAAATTGTAAAGAAACAAGAACCTTCAATCAAGCACAAAGAGTCCACCAAATATTCAAGTGGATGAGCACAAGAAGTGTCCACTAAGGGCACACTACAAAAACCCACACAAGGGCATACACAAGACTCTTAACAAAAACTAAATAATTTATTCAATAACCAAAATGCAAGAAGCATTAGATTTGAGAGGAGAATGACCCCTATTTATATATAATGAAGAGGAGAGAAGAGGAGACTTAAAGAGTCGCTGGAGCTAGTCCAACAGCTACAAATAGAGTCGTTGATCGACTCTTTTGACTAGTCAACAATGTGTTGACTAGTCAAGGTCTAGTCCAAAAAGAACTAAATCTAGTTCTAAATGAACTAGACAAGAAAAAGAAAATAAAAAAGAAAAATATATACATCAGATATAAATAAATATATACACACATATATATAATATATATATAGATGTATATATGTACAATTTAACACTCTCCCTCAAACTTACGGTACAATAACCGAAAGTTTGTCTAAAAAAAAGTAGAATATGGGAGCAGCCAAAGGTTTTGTGAAGAAATTTGTTAATTGGTATTTTGATGTAATATAAGGCAGATCAATGGTCCCATGTAGATACTCCTCTCGAGCATAGTGATAATCCATTTCAATATGTTTAGTAAATTAATGAAAAATAGGATTGTTGGTAATGTAAATCACACTCTTGTTGTCACAACACATGTGGGAGATTTCGGTCACTTGAAATCCCATATCAGCCAACAACCTTTAAAGCCCGACCACCTATATCATTGTGGTTGCCATGGCCCGATACTCAGCCTCAGTTGACGAAAGTGAAACCATTTGCTACTTCTTGCATCGACACAAAATCAGAGATTCACCTAAAAAACACAAAAACCCATGGCTGAGTATCTGTTATTGGGATCACCTCCCTAGTTAATATCAATGCAAGCAATTAAATCTAATGAAGATGAAGCAGACAAAAAGAGGCCTCGAGAAAGAGAAGTCTTAATATATCTAATAATACGAAAAATTATTCCCATGTGAACAGAAATGGGAGCGTGCTGAAATTGACTAGTGTGTACAACGTGTACTACTGCTATATCAGGTCTAGTAATTGAAAGATAAGAAAGTGAATAAGCTGTCTGTAAGGGGTAGGATCTTCAAGAGGTTTTCCATTATCAATTCACACCTTGGTGTTGGCAATCTCAGGAATACAAACTCTCTTATCATCTATGATTTCAGACCTGAAGACAATGTTAAAAACAAATTTAGACCGAGACAATAATACCCTCTAGGAAAGTAAGCAACTTTAATTCCTAAGAAATATTTTAAAAAACCCAAATCAATCATTTCAAAATATTTTTTGAGAAGTTTTTTAATATTTTCAACTCCCTGTTTGTCTCCTCTGGTGATGATCATGTCGTCTACATAGAGGAGAATAATAAAACTTGCATCAAAAATCTCAATAAACAAGGTTAACAAGTTTTGAATCAAATATCAAGCATAGCTCGACTAAACTTGTCATACCAAGCCTTTGGTGCTTGTTTAAAACCATAAAGAGCCTTTTCCAGATGAAGAGCTTTACCTTTAGGAATATTTTTATCAGGTGGTGCCTCCATATAAACTTCTTCATCTAAGTTTTCATTAAGAAAGACATTTTTGACATCCATTTGGAATATAAATTGTTTTCTGTCAAAGGCTAAGGCTACTAGGGTCCTAACAGTGATTATTCTAGCAACTGAAGCAAAGGTTTCTTTATAATCTATGTCATATTCTTATGAATATCCATTGGCAACTAATCTGACTTTAGATCCATAACTCTTGGTTTTAACCTTATATACCCACCTAAACCCTATAGGTTTATTTTCTTATGGGACATCTTGAATGGCCTATGTATCAGCCTTTTCTAAAGCTTCTAACTCTACCCCCCATGGCTTCTACCTACTCAGAATGTTCTTTAGCTTGAGTAAAAGTTGAAGGTTTTATATGAATGAATTAATGTAATGAATACCTTGTATTTTGGGAAAAATAAGTCATAGAACACAAACTTTAAAATCCTAGATGACCTTCTGGTTTGTACTTCAGACTGTTCAGCATGTACGATGTACGATACACACTCGTATCGCGATACGAGTGTGTATCGTATCATTATTCTTCATAATAAAGATACGTATCGTACAATACAGGATGATACTTACAACATTGGTTACGACATAGTTGTGTACACTTTGTATTGTACATAGCTTTTAATGCCATAGGCTATGTACACTTCAAGGTATACCGGCCTATGGGAACTAGCTGTTAGGAATACCTAACGGCTAGTATCTTTTACCTTATATATATATATATATATATATATATATATATATATATATATATATATATATATATATATATATATATATATATATATATATGGGTCATTCAGCCCCATTGTAACACTGCATTTTTTGTGCAATTTAATGTTTAATAAAAATATTTATTTTACATTGGGAGCGTGTATTCTTAGTGACTTTGTGAGTGCCCCTTTGTGGGTTGTGATTATACTCTTGCCCTTAGTAGGCATTGTATTTTTTGTACTCTTGAAGAATTATTACAATTGTGTCTTTCCATGTGCACAAGCAAAAATTTATGAAAATCATAACATTATAAGAAACAAAATTTATTTGAATCCTCAAATCAAGAAATTAACATTTTGACCCTAACTTGCCTACTGCTGCTAGAAAAGTGAATACTCCGAAGAGACTTTTTCTTATAGTGAATCTGATCACCATGCATCCTAGAATAGATTAAGGTATCTGAAGTAGGCCCACATTTAAGATGAGGAGTGGATCCAAATCCACAGTCAAATTCTAATCTTGAGATGTCAGGGTTTTGTCCCTTATTCCCCATATTGGTAATTTTCCCTAGCTGCACACTTTTCATCCCTTTCACTTCTTGCTATATCTCGCAATGTCACTGCCCTTGCAATTTTTCCTGCCTTGGTGGCATGCCCCTTGTTCAGTTCTCTCTATGGTTTTCCTTACCCTAACTGCTCGTTTCCCTTTACCACCTTCCCACCATACCATACCATACCAGTAGAAGCAGTTTTTCTGTCATGCTCAGTACTATGTGCCATGTCCATATAGCCCAAAATTACAATCTCCCTAACATTAAGAAGCTCATCAGTATTGGTTATGAACAAGAGCTATTGGATGCACAAAAGGAGGGATGAAGATTAGATAGGGCAACATAGATGCTGAGGTTTCTTTCATCTTTACACTGTGGTTCATTGCTTTTTGCCCATTTCTTTTTATGCTCACCAATTTGGGATTAACAACACATGTTGTAGACAGAGTTGAGAAACTTTTGTTCATGTATGCCGACTGGCGGTGATATATTTGACTCATAGTCTATGTCACATGGATATGTCTGCGGGAGAAGGATGCAATGCAGATAAGCTTGGTACAATACAATAATTTTCAAAAATTAGGACACGAGGACACAGTCTTACACATATGTGTGTGACTGTGTGTATAAAACAACAATTCTAAATCACTATAATTAGGAACATCAAATAATGAAACTAAGCTGAAATTGAAACGTGACATAATTGATAACAAATTTTAAAAGAAAAAGAACTCAAGTGAATATGCTGTAAATAAGATCATAAAAGAAAATAAATAAAATTAATGACCCAATGCAGATCGTGTGTCAAACTGGTTTGACTATGTCCATGAAGTGTCATGTCATGTGGACGCAGGATACACATGCTAAGTGAAGTGTCTGTGTGACATACCTCATATTTCACTTTTATAAAAGGATTTTTATTTTTAGCACAAATTTGGTGCATGGGATTAATCTTTCATTTAATTATCATTTTTGGAACATGTTACCTTTATGGGTTTTGTATGTTGTTGCTTGTTACGGTGACAGCTAGTTTTTTTATGGGAAATCATTCACCTTAAGCCAGTATTCTGTGTCCGTGTTCATTATATCCGAAATTGGATATAGAAAATAGGGACTCCAAGGCATCTGTGCTTATTTCAGATCCTCATGGATTTGATATCCTAAGGTTTATAATCAACAGGTAGTTGATACCTAAGGTAACCAAAGAGGGCCTACATGCAGGGGCATAGCTAGGATTCATGTGAGGGGGGGGGGGGGGCAAACAGGGGTGTAGCAAAAGAAAATTTATTTGTGTGATAGTCGGGGGTTCGGGGGCAGCGCCCCCAAAAAATTTTTTTTGAGATAAAATAAAAAATGGCTACAATTATTAATAAAAATTTATTTCATATGGACAAATCAAACTATTTGCTGCAGTCAGCGCTGGGCTAGGACTGGGCTGGGCTACAAAAATGGATAAAAATCTATTTCATATGGAATCAGGGCTGGGCTTTAAAAAAAAAAAAAATTAACTGTTTCGGGAGGCAGGACTGGGCTACAGCCCAGTCCTGCCCCCCCCTAGCTACGCCTTTGCCTACATGCCTAATTCTCATAAATCATCCATGAGAAAATTACTATCAGCTCAAGATCTCCTTATCATCATGCCTATGCTAAGCAAGAGGTAATAGCAAGACTTCATAGAGAAAGGCCTACATAAACTGAGCTTAAATCTGGCTAAGCAAAGGAGAGGATTGCTAAAGGTATGCCAAGGAAAAGCATAAAGCGAACCAGTTCCGCACCAAACAAACTGAATACACACACACACTGATGTTTCATTCCACCATCATGTTCTAAATAAAAGCACATATAAAAAGGCAAAGCTCATGCATTTGCTCGAAGTACTGGTTAATAAGAAAACAACTACCGATCAATGACTGACTTAGACATCTAAAGTAGAACAACCATGCAATGAACATATATTAACAGATTTCTGCACAGCATGTATAGAAAAAAAAAAGGGAATAAAAATTCGGCTACATGGTAACCAAAAGAATCCAGATATTGATATGAAAGAATATATGTAAAATAAGTTGGCAAAACTGAAAATTCAGGGCATACAATCTTTCGCTCCAACAGTGATACAAAACTATAAACCCAGAGCACACAACCTTTCACTCTAATATTGATGTCAGTTCCAAAAAAATTCTGTAAAAATTACATCTAGTTTCATGCATCAGTTTCAAAAGGAACCTGCTCTCCCAGAGAGCATCAAATTCCATCTCAGGCATCAAAAAACCGAACAAAAAGAAAGGAACCAAAAAAGAAAAGAAAAGAGAAAAAGATACATTAAAATGCATGACAGAGATTGGTCTTGATAATGGTTTCAATGTTTACCTAAAAAGGAAATCATATCATAATCCACGTGATTTACAAAGAGAACAACCCACTTCCCCAAAGCAATAAATGAAAAGTGGAACCATTCCGGAAGATGGGCAATCCCATATACATTACATCGAAACCAAAATCATCGCTTACACATTGCTTTGCTTGTACTGCTTTGTATCAAGCACTTGCTTCCCACACATAGCGCAGACGCCTGCAAAATTCGACAAAGAGCTGGCTCAAGAGCTAAGCCAAATCCAACCATTCTCCTCCTTAAATTACCAACACATCAAAACCGTCACTCTAATTCCCAATTTTGGCAAAGAAGGGAGAGTTGCAACCCTCTGAGAGGAATCACAGTACCTTTGGTATAGGCACAAGTATGGCAGTACTTGGCATCTTGGTGTACCTGCTGCTTGCATATGATGCATTTGGACGTCCCATAGGGCGTCCATCTGAGAACACCAAGCACACAAATTACCCACCAATAACAGTTTGATGGTTTAGAAGATTACCAACAACACGGAAAAAGGAGACCGTAGAACAAGAAAGAGAGGAAGGGGGACCTGTGCTTCTTGGAGAGGAGCTTGTTCTCGTTGATCTTGCGGCCACCGCTCTCGGTTGTGTTGCTGGATCCTTCCTTCCATTTGTCGGGGACGATCACCTTCGCCAGCTTCTTCTCACCTGTCCATCTCCCCACATATCAAAAATCTACGGATTCACGGATAGAGAGAGAGAGAGAGAGAGAGAGAGAGAGAGAGAGAGAGAGAGAGAGATGCATACACTTGTCGCACACCATGGTGGCTCTTCCTCAGAGCACTGTAATTGCAAGAACTGCAGGGGAGGAGATGCGTTGCGCGATGAGAGAGAGAGAGAGAGAGAGAGAGAGAGAGAGAGAGACGGCTTACCCGAGCCTCAGCTACTGCCAAACGGTTTGATCCGAACCCACTCACTGACTTTGGTTAATAAGACCAATGTTGTTAAAATCGGGTTCATTAGGTGAATCGGTTTCTTTAGAAAACCAAAGAATCGCATCGAATCGTTTTCTAATAGGAAGATTTTTAATAGAAAAATACAAAAAACACCAAAATTTGGTCGATTCTGAACCGATTCTACTTCAAATCGACCAATTTTGGATGATTTGGACGATTCAAGCCAAAACCGGTCAATTTTGAAGGGAGGTCGAATCGACCATGTTTTGAATCGGCTAAGGGACCATCGATCTGAATCGGTCGATTAAGACTGATTCTGACAACACTGGTTAAGACCATTTGATTTGAACCCAATGCAAGCAAACCCAATGACCAAATAAGTTCATAATTTTGATGAATGAAACAAGCCTAGTTCATAGGTTTCACCTAGGGAAAGTCTAGTTCATAGCCATATCATGTGACGTGTGCTAATAACCTTGCTCAAAGTTCTTATGCATTAGTTAAGTACAATGATTTTTTACTAATTCATAGATTCATGATAAATTATAATTTGCAAAAGCATGACAAATGTTATTATTTTTCAATATTTTGCCATAAACAATAGTCTTACTATGTCATGATAATTTTGGATCAATATATTTAGATTTAAATATACATAAAAATAATTAAAAATATAAATAAAACTATATTGTGTGTCATGCATAAATCTTTTAAAGATGAAAAAGCATCCTATTCATACAAGTAAACCATAAAAATGCTTGATTTATAATGATTATTTTGATCATATGCAAATAAATATAAAAACATCACAAACTAAAGCAATATTTTTTTCTTCTTCTTTTTCACTCTTTTTCGTAAAAGGAAAGACCGATTAGGGTTTTCTCCTTTAACGAAAGGGAGAAAACTCGAGAGAGAAGATGAATGGAGTGGGAGCCTGAGCCGTGCTCATTGCTGGCAACTGGTGGGCTTCCACTGCCTACCACCGACCGGCGGGCAGTTCTTAGCTTGCAGTCCAGTTGTTGGATTGGTGCCTTGACAGACTCGTTTTTGAGAAGCGATTCTTGATGATCTTCATCTTGACCAACTGGTCCTGAATCGGCAACTGGTCCAGCCGCTATGCTTCATCGTCATTGCCATCGATCCCATAGATGAGCATTGTCAGAGTAGTGTTTGGGCACCGATTGGCAATCATCTCAGTGAGCCTCCAGTCGAACTGCCTACTGTTCCTGAGCAGGCTGAGCACAATAAGTCCACCGAGCAACTTCTCGTTGAAGAAGATTGTTGGCATATATTGCGCCCCGTTCGACGGACCAGCTCCTCCTCCCTCGCTGATGATGCGTCTGAACAAAGTTGCGGATGCGAGGGACGAGAACAGCACAATGAGAGCGATGGGGTTGTAGAAGTAGTTGAGCTAAGAGGGGAAGTCCAAGCAGTTGAATATGCTCAGCAGATCGCCGGCGATGAGACAACCCCATGGTCGATTAGGGGACGTGATGGAGACCAGACGACGTGGATGATCAGGGTTTGATGGGCCCACGAGCAGGGCAGCCAAACGATTGAGAGAGGGGTCAGGGACGATCGTGATTTCTTAGTGGTCCTCTTTCCTCTTTCACGTTTTTTTAGTACTGATGGCATAACCAGGATCATCCCCTTTTCGCTTTCGCTTTGCCAAACTCTGGCAAATCTTCGTCGGAGATGGCAAGGACTCCATCTTCGCTGCTCTTCGGCAAATTGAGAACCCTCGAATCTGCTACCACCGCTCCTGCACCGGCACCACCTTGCAAGGATCGCCTGGCTCCATCTTGGGCGGTTGTGTACTCAAGGATGTGGGTGGCCAGATTCATCCTTCGGTGAATGACATGTTGGCCGATGAGGAATCATTGAGCATGAAGTCGAGGAGGTTTGTGCCACAAATCGACAACTGGGCAACGTCCTGCAGGTGGCCGAAGCTGGATGCAGTGGAACATCCCTTGCAGGATGTAGTCGGCATGGTCGAATGTCTTAAGACGTGTCAGAAGGGCTGCCTTTTTTTTTGTTCCTTTACAGCCAACATACTTTGGTAGCTTCGTTGGGCTTGGCTGACACTCTACATCTCCTCTCTCCGATAGCTGCCCAACAGAGGGATCCTCTTCTCTTCAGCCGCTACATACAGGCAACGCTGCCGATTCTTGGATTTATGTGGTGGTCACGTCCATGCAGTGGATTTGTATCATATGGAGGCGAGTTTGTGCGCACACAGGTAACCTCGCACTGATACTACTGTAGAAAATTCAAGATCAGGGTGTGTGCAATGAGAGAGGAGAAAAACATAAGAAGGGAGAGGGAGAGAGAGGGATTCAGGAAACGACCTGTAGTCAAGGGGATTCGATCTTTTCCCGGATTATACTTACTATACCAGGGTAAAGGGTTAAATACATAGTCATTTTTCTGCTATGAATACCCATTTTAATAGTTTTTATTTAATACATTTTGTGTTTTCATGATCAGCCCACCTGGCTCCTTGTATGTGAGCCCATATGGCCACGTTGAACCTGATATCCAAATCCAACACATGAGGCCTTAAGGAACATCCATAATCCTTATGTTGAATATGTAGTTAAGAATCCACTCTACATTGCAGGAAATCTCATAGGTAGTTCAGAGGATAATTTGTGCCCCTGATGAAATGTTAATTACTGTTTACTTCGTTCTATACATATAGAAGAGAACGATGCATGCAAGATTGTTATGGAATTGGTCTTCATATCCTCATCATTTGATAGTCAGTCATAATTAACCCCTGTCATGCACAAGTTCTCACGAGGCTAACTAACATCATGCACATGTCTTCTAGAAAATGTGTGCTGATATGACCAGTGTTATGAAAAGCGTTGAGGCGTAGCGAGACGCTCTACCAAAATCTGAGGCGGAGTGTAAAGCGTAAGCCTCAATTTTTTTTTGAAAACTATAAAAAATATCTAAAATTATAAATAAATAAAAATGCTTTATTAATGAAGCAACAACCAATAAAAAATAAAATTTTTTAAATAAATACTAAAAAAATATGAGATTAACATGTAAAAGTAATATTAATGCAACAACTTGATCTACTTAAGTATCTAAGAAATAAAATATGTGCATTCATTCAATAAAAATTAACATTAACAACGAAATGCATATTAGCATTAACAACATCATGTCATAATTAGAAAATGTTGGTTAGCATTAACAACTAAATGTTAATATATTTGTCCAAAACTCTTCAAAATGAGAGTGTTAACATTCACAAGTGCAAATAAAAGACCCCCAAAAACATATAAATGCCCATAGCCCTATGATATGAATTAGGGTCTAGGCTCTTCTTGTGTCTCATCATCATCAATATCTAAGTCTTCAATGTCATCATCTGAGGAATCCTTATAAATAGGTTCTTTTTCATCCTCATTCTCTGACTCTTCATCATCTGCACTTTCTTTCTTCACATCCTCAGTCACTTCTTTTGCTTTTCTTTTTTCTTCAATAAAAAATTATGCATTAAATACTTATTTTATTTAATTAAAAATATATATTTATATTCATAGCAAGGTAAAAAGAATATAGCTTTCCCTCGATCTCTTGAAAACCTGTCTTGTCTACAACCACTTTGTGAATCATGAGGTGAAGTGACTTTTTCAATAGGCAGATGCTCAATGGCATTTATGTAAAAGTTCGGATCCAACCATGAATCTTTCAACCAATTGGGATCACTAGGCAACATTGGATATTCCTTCTCCACAACCCACTCATCGTCTCAGTGTATATGATCTAGACATATAGGGTCTTTGGTAGTCTTCCTCCTCATATTTCTCTTTCTTAATTTCATATTATACATTACAAAAACCAATGCATTCATCTTCTCTTATTCAAGTCTATTCCTCTATTTTGTATGCACCTATAATTCTAAATTATTGATAATCAATTATAAGATAATTATACTTATAAAAATATATTTTAAAAATAAAATACAAAGTCACAAACCAATGAAAAAGTATTCCAATTTCTCTCACAACCCAATGCACTATACATCAAACTTAGAATTTGAATTGCAAAATTCATTAATTCAGGATTTTCATGCCAAAATGAACTCAACAAATCAGCTGCATTCAAATAAAAAATAAAAAATTGATAAAAATATTTAAAATATTACAATTAGCAAAAACATAAAGAAAATATTAACAAATAACAACATAATTGCAAACTTACCAGGACTTTTTAATTTTCTTGTTGTAACAACTGCCTCTCTACCAAACAACCCCTTTGCCTTTTTAAATGCATCGATTTGTGTTGTAATTTTTAACCGAACATTTGCATCAGAAACCAATTTTTCAACACAATAATAAAAGTCACTCATAACTTCTCCATTCGGGTTGAAGTTGTCAACATAATGAAAATAAGGATTTAAATAATACGCAGTTGCATGCAAAGGCTTATGAAGTTGCAAGTCTCATCGTCTATCAATGATATCCCAAATAGGTTTATATTTTTTTTCAACCTTGTTAAGGGTTGAAGCAATTTTCTCCTTTGCTCTATCCATTACTTCGTACAAAAATTCTATAGCAGTCTCATCTACATCCACTAATCGCAACACTTTCACGAGAGACAGTGTAGCTTTAATTGCATATGATATGACAACTCAAAACTTATGATCATTAAGAACAATATAAGAAATGTCTTAGCATCAGATTTCTTATAATAATTAAATGATCTAAAATTTGAAGACAAGAACATTGATTTCAACTCTTTTTTATAATATCCAATACTACGAAGCGTAAGATATGTTGTGGCAAAACGAGTGACAGCTGAACATAGAAATTTTTTCTTTTTTGTGAACTTTCTCATCAAATTTAATATTCATGCATGACTATAGATATATATTATAATTTTTTTTGCTTTTTTCACTGTCTTTAAAAATTGATATATTTCTAATATCTTCTAACATCAGATCCAAGCAATGCGCCGCACATGGTGTCCAAAAATATGTTTTTCCTTCTGTTAACATATTCTCAGCTGCCACATAATTTAGTGCATTATCTGTAATAAATTGTATCACATTACTTTCACTAACTTCTTTAAACAACTTACACAAATTTGCACCAGTTTTTTCTATGTGGCTGATGTCAACAGACTTCAAAAATATTGTCCTAGATGAGTTCACAAGAAAATTATTTTTCTTTCTTTTTCATCTATCCAACTATTTGCCATAATGCTGTAACCAACTTTTGGCCATTCATTTTTAAACTCTTTTAAAATTTCATAAGTACAATCTACCTCGTCCTTCAAAATCTATGTTATAATCTTGTGGTAAGAAGGCAGTTTGAACTCTTGACCATAATTTATAATAGCTTCTACCATTGTACCAAAATATGGACTGTTGTAAAGATTAAATGATAGAGCATTTGGATAAAAAATTTCAAGACATGTTTTTTTCTCTCATCTCTTTTGAAAACAGTGTTTATT
Organism: Nuphar pumila; assembly: GCF_984573655.1. Taxonomy (NCBI): domain Eukaryota; kingdom Viridiplantae; phylum Streptophyta; class Magnoliopsida; order Nymphaeales; family Nymphaeaceae; genus Nuphar; species Nuphar pumila. Next base: position 110,164,907 of record NC_143255.1, on the reverse strand, counting down.
GTAGTTTATTGTGCTTCTTTGTTCACAAAGAGGTCCATGGGGCCATCTGTGCTTGTTTTTGCAACACTACATGATCCGCTGGTTTCTTTGTTCACATTATCGCCTGTTGATGATCCAAAATAAACACTCCTCCCGATTTTGAACTTGTTTTGTTCTTTCTCTTGTTTTGTTTTTCCTCTTTTTTTCTTTCGTTTCTGATCCCTTAGATGATTCTATAAAACCTTTTAACATCAGGTGAAACCACTTCGCACATGCTTACACCATATTTCGTGCCATCTAAGTAATGTTTTAACATTATAGATGTCTCATGTAGTCTCTTTATGACAGTAATTGCAAATTACATGTTCTACGAGTTTGAGATCTTTAATAGAATTTGAAACTTCAGCTCCATGATCTCATCCCACATTTTTTCTCATTATTCAACTGAAAAAAATACATATAAGAAAATATATATTAACACAGACACATTCAAATTCCAGATAAAAGAACATTTACAGTTCTATGGAATCATTCTCATGGAGCTAAATCATTTAACAACAAAGGAAAAAGACCCAAATACTTAAATGTGTATCAACAACTTAAAACACTCTACCAAATATGCAGCCATCACAATTGCATCAATTATATAGATGAAAATAACATGTATACGTCTATTGAGAACGGTGCATCTATGAAGAAATCAATATTAAAATCTGATAAGTGAAAATCAATATTAAAAGTATCTCATGTCATTAGTATTATGATCTATGAAGAAAATTCAGGTCATCTAATAACACCTTAGGATGATTTCTCATTCAAACAATAAATAACATCCAAATGTGATCTCAATGTCCAAACGCATAATCTAAATCTTAAAGACCAGTCTTCCTTGTGTTGATGTCACCTACATTTAGATTATCATGTGTAAGGAGGAAAGAGGATACAGACATAGTACCATATAATTTAATGCAACAAAAAAAGATTTAAAATACGATTCAGTCGGACGTCACTAAAAAGAGTATCAAACATGAACCATGCTGCAGATTAAAGGAAACATACATCAAAAAATATTAATCATATAGATTAAAAGAAATAAGCTGAAGTATGATTAAAGATTAATAAAGGAAATCACTTGGAAAAAGTGAATCACGTAGAAGTTTTTTGTTCAAATAGACAAATGGGTGGCAGCTTATGTTCTTTTATTTAGATATCCCATTTATACAGTTTTTTCAGCAACCAATAGAAAGTGAAAAAATTGACCGGTGAAAGTGATATTGCCGAAACTTGAAAAGAAAAATATAAGGTTAAAATATGATCAAGAAAAGTTTCATGCATTTGATGGACATGAAAGAAATTAAGTGACTTGTACAAATGAACAATTCACAGGAAGTCTATATTAAAAAATTAAGAAAGAAAAATAACATAAAAGAAAAACATATATAATTTTTTTTTCATATTTTTATTGAGAAAAGATGCTGCAAGATTAATTCAGATACTAGTAGATTATGAAATTTTGTAAATGAAGAGGGGGAGGAGCATTACCTAAATGAAGAAGCCCTCTGGATTGTAGGGGCGAGAAGGAGAGGTTGTGTGGCTGAGAGACTCTTCAATAAATGAGGGGGCTCGACCACGAGAGAGAGAGAGAGACTGCGTGTGAGAGACGAGAGAGAATGTGTGAGAAAAATATGAGAGAGAGACTGCATGTGAGAGACGAGGGAGAGAGAGACTGCGTGGGAGAGACGAGGGGGAGAGAGACTGCATGAAAAAAGAAAAAATTAGGGCTTCCGACCCTAATTAGGATCGGGGGCCCTTTGTTTAAACTCTAATTTTTTGTCAAATGGGGCCTTTAACCCTTATTTGACAAAAAATCTGAGGTGTATACGCCTCATTTTGAGGCGCACCTCAAGGCGTATGAGGTGCACGCCTCGGGGCTTTTGCACTTTATATATTAGCCTCAAGGCATAAAAGGCGATACATGTTTTTAATAACACTGGATAAGACAGTTTTGTTTTCCAATTTAAATATGACATTCTTATTTGGATTATCTTATCAACTTTCTATTACCATATTATATCCTTGGTTGTTTGACTTTTCTTATAGAAGTACTTTTTATTAAATTTGTATTTGTCAAGAAGTTATTTTTTATCATTTCTCCCAAGATGGTATATGCCTTAAGCGAACATCCAAAAATGAAAGATAATTAATAGAGATGTCGAGCATTCTGTTGAAAACTTATTAAAATTTTCTTCAAATGACAATATTTTCATTAGATAACTACCCTAGCTGGCATTTATTTTTTGTATAATGAGGAGAAACCACTATTATGATTCAGATATCCCATTGCAAGCCGATAGGTGCTACATTTTTCATTGCTTTCTTTTGGTGTCTGTAGTGTAAAATTCCATGAGTGCTCCTCTTCTGCCCACCTGAGATAGTTTCCTGTTGGCCGCCTTGCAAAAAAAGATGCACACCCAGCTATCAAACTTGTGACATCCTTCAACTTAAGTGCCTTAAGCCAGACCTAGCTAGGAGTTTGGAGCTCTTATGAGCATCCTTAGTTGGATTTTTTTTTTATGATGAAGGAAAACCTTCACCGAGAACTGGGTCACTTAATGAGCCCACCTCCCTGCAAGCTAATCCTTAGCTGGATTTTATATCCACATAAAGGGTTGTCATGAAAGTCAGAATGAAGTGATATTAAGATAGTAGTCTTGTTTCTTCTTGAAACTTTTGAAAAAGAAATTAAGATAAAAAGCTTATGGATACAGTTGTATTTTCAATCTCAATCATATATGATAATTATAAAGATCCTGGTTCTAAAATGAAGATTTGGCAAAATGTTAGTTTCAAGTGGCATCTCCAACTAGTATAGTGGCATGCACTTTTATTGTCCCAACTGGTTTAATGGTGAGAGCCTGATAATCCCAAAAGGGGGGTGATCCATGTGCAACAAACAAGCAACCCATGATTTTAAAAACCAAAGCTGGAAGAAGGGTTTCAAGATTGGCTCATCTGGTAGGGGCAACTTATGAACATCACTAAGTTGGTAAAGCATCATGAGTTTGAAACCCATGGGAAATGTCCTTTGTCGCAAGGTCAAAGTGTTGGGTTTCCCTCCTTTGTGGGACCCATCTATTTACTGAATAAGAACCTTTTGTTATCTGACATTTTTTGGCATGCTCATTGGAACCGCGCATATTCATTATTGCAGTGGATTCTCAAGCATAACCTTTGATTGTCTCAAGGTCGATTTATGTATTCTGCTGGATAGCGATTTGTGGATGGCGATTTAGCAGCATAGTGATTTGTGAGATAACGCTTCAGCTGAATAGCGATTTATGGTTGGCGCTTCAGTTGCATAGCGATTTGTGGGATAGTGCTTCAACTGAATAGCGATTTGTGGTTGGCGCTTCAGCTGCATAACGATTTGTGAGATGGCGCTTCAACTTTCACATTAAATGTGAATCTTGTTCTCTATTTAGGGAGGGACTGTTCGGCTACCAAAGAAGGGGTTTTTTTTCACTTCTTTTTGGAGCTGCTTCGTGCGGCTAGTTCTTCAGAACATTTGTTTCTTTTCGGTGAGGTATTTCCTCTTGTTATTTCTCTGCACCTATGTGTGTTTGTAAGGCTTATGCCTTTTGGCCATTTTGTAAACTCTGTTTCAAGATAGTGGAAGAAACTGACCTATCAGTCGTCGTGGACGTACCTCAGTTTGAGGGAACAACGTAAATCTTGTGTGTTTCTTTAATTTCTGTTGATATATATATATATATATATATATATATATTGCTTCCATTGTTTTTCACTTCGAAGAAAGCCTGTTTTTCTCAACATCTGGTATTAGAGAAGGGCTAATTCAGTTCTTATTCGTTGTACTTTGTGTGTGAAAATTATTGGAAGCAATGTTGGGCGTATGATTAGTTTGAATGACACAAATTGGATGACTTGGAAAAAAAAATGAAAGATCTTTTGGTTTGTAAAGATTTGGATGAACCCATAGAGGGTGATAGCAGTAAACTAGAAGAAATGAAAGATGATAGTGAGAAAAGCTAGACCGAAAAACTGTCAGTTTCATTCGACAATGGATTGATGATAGTATTTTTCATCATGTCTCTACTGAAAATTCAGTACATGGTAAGGAGGAGAAGAAGACGTCTCATCAACAAACTTAATTAGATCTTAATTGTATATTAGAGATTCGATATGTGACTTCCATAATAGATAATTGTCCAACTTTACAAAAACAAGGCTAGAGAAGGCATTTTACTAGATGGCAACATTGAGAACAAGTGAAGGATTCAAAGAAGGCAAAGACATCATAGGAACATTCATGACAAGAGAACCTCACTCAACTGGTATTGAACAAAACAAGAGTTTTTGCAAGAGACATCACATCTTGGACATCCTATTGAAACTTTATCTTAATTTAGTACTGTAACATCCAGAATTTCTAAAAAATCTATAAACTCTATATTTTTATATAAATAGGCAAGTCTTTACATGTTATTTACTATTTAATATGATAGAATATTAAATTCTGAAGAGATGGACCCTGAAATCATGAAAATTGGGCTTGAATTGGATCTGATTTGATATAGTGGCAAAATTATAATTTTTGGACAAGGAGCATGCTCAAAATTTTTAGAAATGGTGAAGGCTTAATTTGACAAGGGATAAATTAGGTAATTGATTAAAAGAACTTGGTTTTATTGGGCAATGGCACTATTATAAATAAATTAAAAAAAGGGGAAAAACGGATATAGTAAATGCATGAAGGAAAATTTGGTAATTTGGCAGGGGCAACTGTCATAAATAAAGAAAGCTTAGTCCCCACCGACTTTGCTTTTGCAAACATATGTTAAAAAAACATTATTAATGTTAAAATAGTTTTTCATAAATTTTGAATATCTCATGATATTTTTATTAGCAAAATATTACAGAAAAAACCTTCAATTAAAATGATTACCAAATTTTTTTTTTTTGAAAAAAAATTATCAACTATATTGTTTTTTATGCACTCATGTACTTTTTTTAATAAAAATAAAATTAAATAAAAGTTTAAAAATCTCTAAGAAAATCACGGCAACAAAAATATGCTATTTTAAAATTTTGACACTATTATGTCACATAGAACAGTTCAACAGAGGTTCCATATGGAAGGCCACGCATACAACAGTCAAATTATAACTGTTAAAAATATGTTGTAAGAGAACCTATTTCAAGAAATTTACTGAAGTTTTTGGATCCATGTACATGCTCGTAACGTGTGATTCACTCATTATAAAGCAGATAAGTAAAAGAAGCAAATCGTGTCTTTAATATGGTAATGTTTTCTTATACTTGTGAATGTACAAAAAACACAATTGGGTTCCTTAGCAATCCTCTAAAATACAGATGCCAAGGTTTAATTGAGCAAACGTGCAGTCTAGCTCAACACCCTGTAACAATGTTAAGGAGGGAGACCCTGGCTTGGATCAAACACATGGAAACATCCTCCAACTCCAGTTCAGTTTTCCTCAAGGTAAGATCCAAGGATTCCATCAGCCCTTGTGCATCTTGAACATTGTCCTTCTTCACTGTCTTGGATGAATGGCTATAAAGTCCGAGTATAGCCATATCTACCCTCTCTATTTCACTGGTGTCATCTTGATCACCTTCCTGATCTTCATGACCCTTGGAACCCAATAATCTCAATCTTGAGAAGATGGATTGTGTTGCCTTTCGACAGGAGACGATCAAGCTAAGGTTGCTGAAGATGGAGATTGCAGCAGCCATTGCATCCTTGAAGACTTGATCAACCATGTCAAGGGTGTCATTTGAAGAGAATACATGTTTTTCCATACTTTTCAATAATCTTAGACACTTGATCATTTCCTTTTTCATTCTCTTCCTGGAGCACTGGTAGGCACAAATTCCAGCTTTCATCAAGTGCAACAAGGAGTCCTTCACCATCCCACAGACATCCAACAGGTTGAGGAAGTCATCCAACAACTCTCTCACCAAGCTCTCTTTGCCACATAGAGCCTGTTGGGTGAGAGGGAGTTGGATAAAGGCATTGATGGAACTGTACAAGTCCTTGAGGTGGCCAAGTCCAGTGGCCAATTGTGCCTTGCTTGTAGGGGAGGCTTCCCAAGCCTTAACCAAATGAAGGCACTCCTGCACTTGCACCAAGTTGGGGTGGGACTTTGATGGAAAGCTAGTGGAACGAATATGGAAAGATTTTGCAGAAGTAGCCATCTCTTTCTTTTCCTTTGGTTGTGAAGGCAAAACCATCACCAAGATGATGATGGTCAACACTTCCTTGTCCCTCCTTTTAAAGCTGGCATTGGGGAACAAATGGAATCTTTCATTGGAACATGTGAGATGAGCATGTGGGGGTATCAATGGGTTGCTCAGCCATGTCTACCATTGGTCGCCATTTAAGTATTAAATCATTTCAATCTGTTTAGGCATGGAAATAAGGTGGACCATATGATCATCTGGCGCCTTGTCTCCTGCTAGCTCTCCTATAGTGACAACGACGATGAACCCTTCTTGGTTGGGATCGATAGCCCACGAGTGCCTTGTCTTTTGTCTACCCAGCATACACTGCCACATAAGGAAACATCACAACTCAAATGATGCTTCAATGTACTAAACAAAGACAAGCTTTTTACCTTAATTCATTAAATTATCATACTACTAATGGTAAGAGTAAAGTTAATTGTTCATCTACTATATACAGTGTTAGGTTGCCATTTGTCTTCACCTGGTTCGTGAATTCGAGTGTCAAGCACATGGAGAAGAGGCCACCTTGAGATAAATTCGTGAAAGTTGAATGTGGTACTGTTCATGTGTACAAAGTGCACGTGAATGTGTATATAAGTGTAGTTTTATCGTCCGTTTTGCTAAGATCGAGCCGACAGTGTATCTGAGGGTATTCAATATCTGCAGATGAAAGGTCAATAAAACTAGCAAGGCCGATGTTGTCAGAATTTGTTGAAAAAAAGAAAGATTCAGAAAATCAGATTGAATTGGATACAAACGAATTATTTTGAATCACTCTATTTAAAGAATTGATTTTAAAAAAATCAATAAAACTAAAAAATCAGAAAATTGATAGAGATTTAATTATAAAAAATCCAAAAAATATATAGTGATTTTAGAAAAAGAAACTGCAGGAACAAACAATGCATGGGGTCTGGATCCTAAACAAGAAAATTAAAAACTATCACCAATTACTTGGAAGAAAAAATAAAAAAAAGTGTTCAATTCATGGGGCCTTGTTCAGCCCTGTGAAAAAACAGTTTTATGCCGATTTGTTAGAGATAATGGGTCGGTCACCCGAACGGCCTCCCCCATTGGACTCTCACTTTAAAGTCCAGCTGAAGAGAAAGACGTCTAATGCTACAAATGAAGATAACAAAAAGTCAGTTTTGATAAGAGTCCATAAACCGTCTAGTGTCGAGCTAAGCTTACCTAATCCTAAAGATTGTGATAAAGAGAAAAAGTCTTCAGCCAAGATTAGTATTCCTAATTGTAAGGCTAATCTAGATGTATTGGACTCATTGTAATCTATATAAAGGCAATAAAATAAGAGCATCTTGATGCAAGAGATGTTATTGGCTGCAGATGGATTTATAAAGTTAAAAGACGGTTTGACGGTTGCCTCGAATGCTTTAAAGCTTGTTCCATCGCCAATTGTTTTAGTCAACAAAAAGGTGTGGATTATTTTGAAACTTTTAGTTTGGTGGTTAAACCCACTACTATTCACATTATTTTTGATCTAGCAACTGGACACAACTGGCTGATTCGGCAACTAGATGCTCAAAATGTCTTTCTCCATGGTGTTCTCAACGAAGAAGTCTATATGGTGCAACTTCCTGACTTTCAAGATCCTCAGTTTTCTCATTATACATGCAAGTTGCAGTGTGTTTTATATGGCAACTGGATGCTCAAAAAAGCTCCTCGCGCATGGTTTCACTAGCTTAGCAGTTTTCTCTTGGGCATATGGGCTTTGTTGGTTCTCAGATGAACACTTCTTTCTTTATTTTTTGGAGCTTTTTTGTTGTTATTTTTTTGTTAATTTATGTGGATGATATCATCGTGACCGAGGACTCACCTCCTAAAATTCACTCTCTTATATCGGATATGGGCTGTGAATTTGCCCTCAAGGATTTGGGACCACTTCATTTCTTCTTGAGAGTTGAAGTTATCTTTTTTTTCAATGGGTTGCTTCTTTGTCAGTGCAAGTATATTTTGGAGCTTCTTACTTGGACTAACATGCTTGGCTCCAAACCTATCACTTTTCCTATGGCCACTAATCTTTCATTGTTTGTTTTCAGTGGTACTGCATTTGAGGACCTCATATTATATCGCATCATTTTGGGTGCCTTGCAATATATTACTTTGACTAGGCCCAATATGTCCTTTGAAGTGAATAAAGTGGGTCAATTTATGCACTGACCCACTATTGATCATTGGCAGGCAGTAAAGCACATTTTACGCTATCTTAAAGTTCATAATTTTCTATGGGTTGAATATGACTTATTCTACTAATTTTGACCTCTCAATATACACTTATGCAGACTGAGTTGATTGTCCAGATGATTGAAAATCTACAAATGGATATGCAGTGTTCATTGGTCTTAATTTGATATCCTGGAGCTCCAAGAAGCAAACTATTGTCTTTCGCTCAAGCACTGAAGCTGAATATCGCTCTCTTTTCAACTCTATTGTGGAAGTTACTTGGGTTGGTTATCTCTTACACAAACTGGGCCTTGCCACGTACCTTGCTTCTCACCCGATTTTTCATTCTTGCTCTAAACATATTAAGATTGATGTTCATTTTGTCTGTGACAAAATGACCAAGGAGTTACAAGTCCGGTATTTGCATACTCATGATCAACTTGCAGACTTGTTCACCAAACCCTTATTGTGTCAGTGTTTTTTCCTTATTGTGGTTCAAAGTCAATGTGTGCCTAGGACCATTGTGTTTGCGGGGGTTGTTAGAAATAATGGACTGGTCACCACAACAGCCTCTTTATTGAACTCTCATATTAAAGTCCAGTCGAAGAGAAAGACGTCTAATGCCAATAATGAAGATAACGATAAGTCAGTTTTTATAAGAGTCCATAAATTGTCTCGTGTCCAACGTAGCTTACCTAATCCTAAAGATTGTGATAAAGAGGAAAGGTCTCCAGCTAAATTTAGTGTTCCTAATTGTAAGGCTAATCTAGATGTATTGGACTCTTATTGTAATCTATATGAAGGCAATAAGAGGAGAACCTCTATTCAATGTTTTTGAATAGAGAGGTTATTGTGGATGTAAGTGATTACCGAACCACGTTAAATCGACTTTGTGTGTGTATGAGTTTATTTGGTATATTGTGAGTGTCACGGGCTTACTTTTTTAATAAGTCAGTGTGGCACAATGGTCCTTTCTTACCGCCGCAAGCCGTTCTATCGCTCTGTCACAGGCATAAAATTTTTCGCAAACCTGTGATTCACCAAACTGCCCAATGTAGCCAGCCTAACGGCCAATGACCGTGCACCAACACTTTTCTATGTGCTGAATCATTTTCATTAGCTCTATGCACCACCTCGTGCGCAGCTGCCTAGCAGAAGCTGATCAAACTCATCTTCAAATGCGAATTCCATCTAGTCCATGTTGCACAGTGCATAGTCGTCCCATACCAGCTATTACTTCTGAAAGGGCACAAACTTGTCTTAGCTTTGCGTGTCATGGAGCGTATTGTGACTCCATGCGTACGACAACAAAACCTCACCACCGAAGGAACAAGACCTTGCAGCCCACAGTTTGAAAACCAATTGATGATTGAACACCATAGCGAAGAGCACCATCTAGACTCATTCGCCGACGCCTAGGCATTTACTTGCCTAGCCCTGAGTCACCATACTCGGTTAAAACCATCTAAAGTGATCCCTAGGGGCATTAGCCCTAACCCACATGCATTCAATCGTTACACGTGGGACCTCTTGCAAGCTGAGAGGTCCTTAACCAAATCTCCAAAGGCAACATCCTCTGCTCCGCTGGCACTTCTTAACCAAACAATCTTCCACGTCTGTGCTGCTATACAATGATATACTAACGACGATATTATTATCTATCGTGTGTCATGTTACCATCGCACGTCACCGATCAAGCCAACGCACACCATGGGTAGTCAACTCTTCAAAATGAGAGTGTTAACATTCACAAGTGCAAATGAAAGACCTCAAAAACCATATAAATGCCCATAGCCCTATGATATGAATTAGGGCCTAGGCTCTTCTTGTGTCTCGTCACCATCAATATATAAGTCTTCTATGTTATCATCTGAGGAATCCATATAAATAGGTTTTCCTTCATCCTCATTCTCTGACTCTTCATCATCTGCACTTTTTTTCTCCATATCCTCGGTTACTTCTTTTGCTTTTCTTTTTTTTTCAATAAAAAATCATATATTAAATACTTATTTTATCTAATTAAAAAAATACATTTATATTCATGGTAAGGTAAAAAAAATATAGCTTTACCTCGATCTCTTGAAGACTTGTCTTGCCTAGAACCACTCTATGAGTCATGAGGTGAAGTGACTTTTTCAATAGGCACATGCTTAATGGCATTTATGTCAAACTTCAGATCCAACCATGAATCCTCTACCAAATGGGATCACTAGGCAACATTGGATCTTCCTTCTCCACAATTCAGTTATCGTTTTGAGTCTATATGATCCAGACATATAGGGTCTTTGGTAGCCCTCCTCCTCATATTTCTCTCTCTTAATTTCATATTATACATTACAAAAATTAATGCATTCATCTTCTCTTGTTCAAGTCTATTCCTCTGTTTTGTATGCACCTATAATTTTAAATCATTGATAATCAATTATAAGATAATTACACTTATAAAAATATATTTTAAAAATAAAATACAAAGTCACAAACCAATGAGAAAGTATTCTTATTCTTCATACAGCCCAATGTACTACACATCAAACTTAGAATTCAAATTGCAAAATTCATCAATTCAGGATTTTCGTGCCCAAATGAACTCCACAAATCAGCTATATTCAAATAAAACAATAAAAAATGATAAAAATATTAAGAATATCATAATTAACAAAAATATAAAAAAATATTAACAAATAACAACATAATTGCAAACTTACCAGGACTTTTTAATTTTCTTGTTATAACGACTGCCTCTCAACCAAACAACCCCTTTGCTTTTTTAAATGCATCGATTTGTGTTGTAATTTTCAACCAAACATTTGCATCAGAAATTAATTTTTTAATACAATCATAAAAGCCACTCACAACTTTTTCATTAAGGTTGAAGTTGTCATCATAATGAAAATGAGGTTTAAAATAATATGCAACTGCATGCAAAGGCTTATGAAGTTGCAAGTCCTATCGTCTATCAATGATATCCCAAATAGGTTTATATTTTTTTTCATCCTTGTTAAGGTTTGAAGCAATTTTCTCTTTTGCTTTATCTATTGTTTCGTACAAAAATCTCATAATTGTCTCATCTGCATTCACTAATCGCAACACTTTCACGAGAGACAATATAGCTTTAATGGCATATGATATTGCAGCCCAAAACTTATGATCATTAAGAACAATATAAGAAATGTTCTTAGCATCAGATTTCTTATAATAATTAAATGATCTAAAATTTGAAGACAAGAACATCGACTTTAACTCTTACTTATAACATCCAATACTATGAAGCGTAAGATATGTTGTAGCAAAATGAGTGATGACTGAACATAGAAGTTTTTTCTTCTTTGTGAACTTTCTCATCAAATTTAATACTCATGCATGACTATAGATATATCTTATAATTTTTTTGCGTTTTCCACTATATCTTTAAAAATTAATATATTTCCATTATCTTCTAACATCAGATCCAAGCAATGCGCCACACAGGGTGTCCAAAAATATTTTTTCCTTCTGTTAACATATTTTCAGCTACCACATAATTCAGTGCATTATCTGTAATAAATTGTACCATATTACTTTCACCAACTTCTTTAATGACTTTTTTAAACAACTTACACAAAATTGCACCAGTTTTTTCTATGTGGCTGATGTCAACGAACTTAAAAAATATTGTCCCAGATGAGCTGTTCACAAGAAAATTAGTTAAGTTTCTTCCTTTTTTATCTGTCCAACTATTTGCCATAATACCGCAACAAACTTTTGACCATTCCTTTTTAAACTTTTTTTAAATTTTGTGAGTACAATCTGCCTCATCCTTCAAAATTTATGTTATGATCTTGTGGTAAGAAGGCGATTTGAACTCTTGACCATAATTTGTAATAACTTCTATCGTTGCACTAAAATATGGACTATTGTAAAGATTAAATGATAAAGCATTTGAATAAAAAAATCCAAGACATGTTTTTTCTCTCATCTCTTTTGAAAGCAGTGTTTATTATAGTTTATAGTACTTTTTTGTTTACAAAGAGGTTCATGGGGCCATTTGTGCTTGTTTTTGCAACACTACATGATCCACTGGTTTCTTTGTTCACAATATCGTTTGTTGATGATGCAAAATAAATACTCCTCTCAATTTTAAATTTGTTTTGTTCTTTCTCGTGTTTCTTTTGCTTCTGATACCTTAGATGATTTTAAAAAAATATTTTCACATTAGGTGGATCTGCTTCGCACATGCTTACACCATGTTTTACACTATCTAAGTGATGTTTTAACCTATAGATGCCGCATGTAGTCTCTTCATGACAGTAATTGCAAATTACATGTCCTACGTGTTTGAGAGCTGTAGTGAAATTTGAAACTTTAGCTCCATGATCCCATCATACATCTTTTCTCATTGTTTAACTGAAAAAATACATATAAGAAAATATATATTAACACAAACACATTCAAATTCTAGATAAAAGAACATTTACAGTTCTATGAAACCATTCTCATGGAGCTAAATCATTTAACAACAAAGGAAAAAGACCCAAATACTCAAATGTGTATCAACAACTTAAAACACTCTACCAAATATGCAGCAATCACAATTGCATTAATTATTTAGATGAAAATAACATGTATACGTCTATTGAGAACGATGCATCTATGAAGAAATCAATATTGAAATCTGATAAGTGAAAATCAATATTAAAAGTATCTCATGTCATTACACTACAAGAAAATACGTTGTTAGCGACGGACGTTAGCGACGGAAAGATTCCGTCGCTAGTTAGCGACGGATTGGCGAGCGACAAATATTCGTCGCTATTATTACTGAATCTTATGAAAGTAGCGACGGAAGATAGTCCGTCGCCTAGTTCGTCGCTAATTAGCGATGGATGTTACGACCGACTGTTTCGTCGGTACGATCGCACCATTTACCGACGACGTTAACGACGGAACCTAGTCCGTCGCTAAATAGCGACGGATGTGGCGACAGAATATAATCCGTCGCTATTTTCGCAAATTTGATTTTACGTTGGCTTAGCAACGGAATGAATCTGTCGCTAAGCCGTCGCTAACTTTTGAATAACCCTAATCCCAGGCAGCTTTTCCTTTTCTTCTTTCGCTGCTCCTGCCATTCGCCGGTCCCGCTCCCGCCGTTCGTCGTTCGCCGGTCCCGCTCCCGCCGTTCGCCGGTCCCACCGTCCGCCGGTCCCACCGTCCGCCGGTCCCACCGTTCGCCGCCCGGAGAAAGGTAACGCCCTCCCCCTCCCGTTTCCGGCAGGGGGTTAACCCCCTCCCGGTTCACGTAGGGGGTTCCGGCAGGGGGTTAACCCCCTCCCGGTTCACACAGGGGTTTAACCCCCTCCCGGTTCACGCAGGGGGTTAACCCCCATTTTCACGCAGGGGGTTAACCCCCCTGTCGTTTCCGGCAGGGGGTTAACCCCCGTTTTCACGCAGGGGGTTAACCCCCTCCCGGTTCACACAGGGGGTTAACCCCCTGTCGTTTCCGGCAGGGGGTTAACCCCCTCCCGGTTCACGCAGGGGGTTAACCCCCTGCCGGAAAACGCAAGGGATTAACCCCCTGCGTCCCCTGCCGTTTCTGGCAGGGGGTTAACCCCCTCCTGTTTCCGGCAGGGGGTTAACCCCCTTCCGAAAAACGGAGGGGGTTAACCCCCGCGTTTTCCGGCAGAGGGTTAACCCCCGCATTTTTTGGAAGGGGGTTAACCCCCTGCGTTTCTTGCAGAGGGCTAACCCCCTGCGTTTTTCGGCAGGGGACCCTTGCCCCCTGCCTTTCCGGTAGGGGGTCGACCCCGGCAGGGGGTCGACCCTGGCAGGCGGTTAACCACCTGCCATAACAGGCTGGGGGTTAACCCCCTGCGTGAACCGGGGGTGAGTTAACTCCCTACGTTTCGTAAGGGGGTTAACCCCCTATGTTCCGTAAGGGGGTCGACTCCCTGCCGGAACAGCAGGGGAGTCGACCCCTTGCCAGAACAGTTTTTTTTCCGTGGTGACTTCATTTTAAAACAGTGTTTTTTTGTGCAGATTTTTCAACGGAACTCGCTTGTGCCCCGCCACCCGTGGTAAGTAAGTGACAAAAACAATGCAAATCGGGTAAATACCCGTGGTGAGTAAGTGATGCAAGCGCATCACATGTTATTTAATTTATTGAATGTAACACTTTATTGTTCACACACTCACTTAGTTGTTGATATCTAGGACTGCTTTGTTGGAGTTCAGAGATCATGCTGAGCATGATTTTAATGTATATATATGGAAGTGTTCTTATTTTTGGAGTACGGAGTCCATGCTAGGCATGGTAGTAGTTAGTGGGATATTGGAGTGTGTTTGCTGCAGGTACATGTTTGAGATTTGTTTGATATGAATTATTTCAATGTATTGCAATGTTTGATGTGATTGTATCCATGCTTACATGTAGTTACTTTCAATTTGATTATGTCTACCATATGAAATTGTATACTGAAAGCATGCTTCAAATGAATGTATTGTGTCATGAATAGTTTGCACATGAAAATATTAAGTTATCAATGCATGTATCATAATTCTTGTGATTGTATGACATCATATATTGCATGATAAATTTGATATTTTCTTCATCATAGCATTCTGATGGTTCTCTTTTAACTGGTTAGGATACTATTCGCACCATCATACGACAAAATGACTGCAAACCGTGAATGGATGTACCGTAGGATAGTGGACAATGAGTTATCGCATGAATATATGGATGGTGTTGACAGTTTTATTGAATTTGCAACGGCAAGTGTCAGTATAGTAGATCCCACAGGTCGGATTAGGTGTCCCTGCAAGATTTGTAAGAATAATCGATTTTTAGAACCTCATGGTGTTAGACATCACCTATACAGGAAGGGTTTTGTGAGTGATTATCAGAACTAGGCGTTTCATGGAGAAGAATTTAGAAACGATTTTGATGCATGGGTGAATGTGGTGCACGATAATCCATATACGAATTTGATATTTGATGCCGAAGGAACAGAACTGGGTTCTGCTATGAGTTCTAGTGATGTAAGAACTGCCATAGATGAAGAATCACCAAACGATGCCGCTAGTAGATTTTATGATTTACTTAATGCTGATGAGCCACTTTGGAACGATTGACACTATCTTGTCTGCAGTTCTTCAACTAATGAATTTGAAGTCCGAGTATAATTTGAGTCAATCATGTTTTGACCGTTTGTACATGATTGTGAAGAGTATGTTGCCTAAAGATGAGAAATTGCCACAAAATTTCTATCGTGCGAAAGTTATGGTCAACGCTCTAGGTATGGGTTACAAAAAGATTGATGTTTGTCCAAATCACTGCATGTTGTATTTCAAGGAGCAGGAAAATGACATATCATGCCCGTCATGTGGGCATCCTCGGTTCAAGCCAAAGACAAGAGGCAATGGTAGCACGAGATCAAAGGAAGTTTCATACAAGTCGCTCCGCTACTTTCCTATCACTCCTAGATTGCAGCGATTGTATATGTCTTCAAGGACAGCTAAACACATGAGATGGCATGCAAATAAAGTTCGACACGATGAAAACAAGATCACGCATCCTGTTGACGCTGAAGCTTGGAAGCACTTTGATCGTACTCATCAGAACTTCACAATGGAAGTGCGAAATGTTAGACTCGGTCTATGTACAGATGGATTTAATCCATTTGGGGGTAGATCAACTCCATACTCATGCTGGCCAGTATTTGTTACTTCATACAACCTTCCACCAAGCTTGTGTATGAAACGTCCAAATCTTTTCTTGTCTCTGTTGATCCCTGGTCTGACCTCACCTGGCCAAAATCTTGATGTATATCTAAGGCCATTGATTGATGAATTAAAAGTACTGTGGGATGACGATGTTACCACGTATGATGCCCACAAAAAACAAAATTTCAACATGAAGGCCGTTGTTCTATGGACAATCAGTGACTTCCCTGCATATGGTATGTTATCTGGTTGGAGCACACATGGGAGGTTGCCTTGTCCATACTGCATGGAGGATTCCAAAGCTTTTAGATTGAGGCATGGAAGGAAGCCTTGCTGGTTTGAGTGCCATCGTCGATTTCTACCCAGCGATCATCTGTTCCGACGTCAAAAGAATGCATTTAAAGCAGGCACAACTGAAACGGAAGGTCCATCCTCAAGATTGTCCGGCATAGAGATTCTAAGAAGATTGCGATACTTTCCAGATGTATTAATAGATGCCCGCAGTCCTACACCCTTCCGTGGATTTGGGAAGGATCACAGTTGGACGAAAAAATCTATTTTTTGGGAACTACCGTAATGGCCGACCATATTGATACGACATAATTTGGAGGTGATGCATGTAGAGAAAAATGTGTTTGATAATGTGTTCAATACAGTAATGAATATTAAAGGAAAAACGAAGGATAATCCGAAGGCCCATATGGATTTAAAATTAATATGTAAAAGATCAGAATTGGAACTCAAAGAGTATAATGGCAAAGTACTGAAACCAAAGGCGAAGTACGTGCTCGGACCTGATCAAATAAAACATGTATGTCAATGGTTGAGACAACTGAGATTTCCAGATGGATATGTCTCTAACATTGCTCGGGCTGTGAAGATTGACGATGGACAGTTATATGGGTTGAAGAGCCATGATTGTCATATCTTTATGCAACAATTGATACCCCTAGCATTCCATGATATGTTAGACAAACCTATATGGGGGGTATTGTCTGAGTTGAGCGGATTTTTCAGAACATTGTGCGCATCGGAGGTCGTTGTATCAGATGTAAAGAATCTCGAGGACTCTGTCATCACCACTGTTTGTCTGTTAGAAAAGATATTTCCGCCAGCATTTTTCGATGTTATGGAACATTTGATCATACATCTGCCATATGAACTAATGGTTGGTGGCCCTATGCAATATCGATGGATGTACCCATTTGAAAGGTATATGTTTTTTTATAGCACATCTCTTTAATGACAGATATTTAAAATTTGAAATGTATATTCTTGTCAGATGCATGTTCGACCTAAAAAAAAAGGTTCGTAATAAAGCAAGAGTAGAAGGCTCTATTTGTGAGGCGTACACTTTAGAAGAGATTTCAAATTTCTCATATATGTACTTCGAACCTCATATTCCAACACGTTACACATGCCCGCCCCGTAACGATGATGGAGAACAAGTAACTGTATGTAAACACCCAAAATTTTCACTCACCTTCTTGACATTTCCACCAAGCATCACATTTCGGTTCTCCAGAACCAAGGAAGGGCAAAATGGTCATTTTCCAAGATTGAACCTTACAAAAAGTCCAAAATTTCATTCTTGAGCCTCAAAATTTCCATATTTAGGTTCAGAGACATCTTCAAATTGCAAATCTTCAAAATCCTTTTCTGGGCAAAAAGATAGAATTTCCAAGTCCGGGCTCAGAGTAGCATTTCTTGAAACGGGTCTCTGCATAGCATTGCATGAACACTTTACATCATTTCACTGCACAGCATGTCATTTTGAGATCCAGAACTCCTGATTTTCAAAATTGTCAATCCAGATTTGATTTTAAAATTTTCAAAATTGACTTTGAAACCCTGGGTTTTAAAATTATCAATTCTTCCCATTTTACCCCCAGGACCCCGGATTATGAAAAGTCTTCTCAAGAAAACAATCTAGACGGTTTTAATATTTCAAAATTTTGCCAGTTGAAAAGGAAGGGACACAATTTCAAAAATTCATAAGATCTTATTTCAAACTTTTACAAAAAGACTCCGAGTTTCCCTACTTCTTTCAAAATTTCGCCCTGAAGAACCATTTTCTTCCAAGTTTTGAAATCAAGCCAAATTTTGCTTTATGTTTTTCCAAAACTGGCCTACTATTATGAAATTTCCAAAAATTCCATTTGGCTCTTATTTCAAATAAGTGACGTGGGACCCGCCTCAATGTGGTGTCACACTAGAATTTTCAAATATTTCTTTTATTTTCAAAACAGTGCCCATCTGGAAGTGGAATTCTTTTATTTGATTTAATTTTTAATAAAATACTTAGTGGGCCCACGTAGGTGGCACCCCACTAAGACTCTTTGCCAAAAGAAAGATTTTTTTTTATTATTTATTTGAGGTGGCACTACCAAAACAAAATCCATTTTTTACTCATTTTATTTTATTTTATTTTTTTTAATTTTATTACTTTTCAGCCCCCAAAGGGAACCACCGTGAAACCCTACCGAGATTTTCGTTCTTTACCTAAGTTTTCTTTTTTTTTAAAAGGTACATCTGAAAAAAAAAGGAGCCGCCCACCCTTTTCAAATGGCGATATTTTTTTTGAAATTTTTCAAAAATCAATTTTAAAGCTTATCAAAATCTTTCACGAGGAAAGCCCGAGCTTTGGGCTGAAAGGGCGGAATCTCTTTTTAAAAGAAGGCTTAAGCCACCCGAAAGAGGGATCTTTTTTTTATTTTTCCCTAACTCTTCAGCGCTTTTTTTTCACGACTCCTCCCCCTTTTCCAGTGGCAGCCCTCCTTTCAGCCGAGGTCCAAAGAACTCCACCAAAAACCTTTGACGGCTCCTCCCCTCTTACCATTGGCAGCCCTTCCTTCAACCCAAGGCCAAAGAACTCCAGCAAAACTTGAGAGGAAGGACCCAATAGGCAATTTCCTTGACATCAGTTCTCCAACCCCCTTCTATCTCTGGAATCCCTCTGATTCTATTTCCAGTGCAGACCTCATCACGATCTCCTTCCAGCTTCCTCCATCAGAACAACCAAATAGTGACGAAGGAGGACATATGGCTCTCCTTTCCTTCTGAAGGATCAATCCACCATTGACAGATACATGTTTCTCTGCTTCATTCAAGCAAAAACCAGTCCCTCGGTCGCTGGTTATCGGTTCCATTAGCTCAGGTAGAAAAGAACCAGCCTTTTGACGGCTGGTTACGGATTCGATTGGCGCAGAAGACCACCAGGTAATGTGATTCTACGTTGTTCTCCTTTTTTTTTTTTTGTCCATGTTTTATTAAACCAGGTCATGTTGCCAATCGTTGGAAGGGACGACCATGCCGTGAATGTGCGTATGTTTTAGCACAACTAAAGGGTTCAAAGGAGACCGTTGGAGGGTTTTTCAGAATCAGACTAATCGAATGAGATGGTCAGTCCTCTTCATGGACCAAACCTCTCATTCCAATGTCCCACATTAATAGAATATCATATCTCCTATGCTATTTCTGTAGTGGTTATTAGAATTTTTTTTTTCTGCATCTCTGTTTGTTCCTGTATGCCATTCGTATGCTTTAGTTTCTTTTTTTTTTTTTTTGTTATTAGCCTAATGTCTTCAGGTTGAAAGCTTCAGATTTCCCCATGAAAATCCAATCTAGAATCTGTAAAAGTAGTATCTCCACAGCAATGTATATTGACATGCGTATGGCTCCCCATACTGTAAAAGGCTAAATCAGCCTTTTGTTTTCATCACGGTTATGCTTACAGTCAAGAAGATTTGAATATGAGTATCTTCCAACAAGGCACGTAGAAGATAGGCACTGATTTTTTTAGAGTTAAAAAAAAAATCATTTTTTAGTCTTTGTTTCTCCACTATGTCACATTTCCCTTGTCTATCGATGGAACACATTTGTGCCTTTATGACTGATTCTTGGTTTCATTTCCCAGCTCCACTTTCTGCTATTCTGTTTCAAAAGCACTTTTTTTTTTTTTTTTGCTTTTGTAGTTGCTGAGTCTCTATTTAATTCATAATTCCACTATATGTTTCTCTGTTTGTTGATAGTCTCTAAGAATTTCTGTCACCCGATTGTCACTTTCCAACTGCTACCATTATCTTGCTGCAGATTTCCTCCTTCTGTGCATAATTCCCAGGCCATTATCGTTCTGTTCCAACCGATTTCAGGATATAGTCCTGTCCCATTTTCTGGTGTCTTTCGAAAGCTTGAGATCTTCTGAAGCTTTTCTTTCCCCCCTCCCCCTCTTAATTTTTTTTTGAAGAGGTAAGGGAATCGGGTGCTATGATCTCTTTATGTTTCTCTCATTAAGAGAATAGGGACAAGAGGAAAGAAGAAAAAAAAATGTGATATATTATATCAGACAAGAGCACAGGGATACATAAAACATAAGGGCCACGGTTTGCTGAATGCACCTAGGCCTACAGCTTAGTTCTCTCTTCACTATACGGTCATTTAAAAGAGAGAGTTCCACTAAATGATGGGGGTTATATGATATTAGATAGAGATCTCTCTATAACTAAATTTCCTTGAGAACCTCTTAAAAATGTGGTTGACATTTGATATTTTTGTTGTCACGTTTGGTCATCTTACTGTCATGTTTAGCTGAGAGTTTGCATAAGTCTTGAGCTTTATTTTCTGAAAGTTTCTTCTTATCCGTGTACATTATTTTAATTATATTTATAGCCAGGAGATATGATATTGGGTTTATACCTGGAGAAACCCGATAATTCCTGAATATTATCGGAGTGCTCTGGAAAAACCTACAGGTCTATACTAACCCCATCTTAAGCTTGGCAGGGGTATTCAAAGGAAGGAGCTGGAATCTGCAAAATTTTGTTTTTTTTTTATTTCATTTATTGATGTAATAATTCAATTTGGAATAATATTTATTTTTATTGCTTAGATTAGGACGCATATCATATAGTTTGATTTCAGCAATATTCTGATTCTATAATGCATATATCTCAAATTTTCAAAATTCACCGTGGATGAACACGAATGGCACATGCACCAACTCTTAGAGAGTTGATGCACTCGGTGGAGTCCATATTTACGGCCCTAGTCGGAATATGGACGAGACCCAGATCCATCATCTCTCTACCAGTCACATTGAGCCTACACTCTTAGGCTATCTTAAAAATGCACCTCATATTTCCAATGTTTTCAAAATATTGTGAATTAACTCAAATAAACCCTGAATATATTCATGGCCACAATCAGAATATATGAAGGATTTACTTTGGCTTAATCCACATTTTTCTAATAAAATTTTCAGAAATCTTTTCAAAAGTGCATTCATTTATTCACATCATCTGCATCATTTGGTTTTCTCATGATTTTCTCAAAAGATTTTCACTTCATGGAATCGATTTTCTCAAGAAACTATGAGGATATTCGGAGTTGGACTTCCCAAATCAAATGTTTTCTTGTGATTTTCCTTAAAAAGTTACTTCCTTAAGATTCTTTTCAAAGGAATTTCTCATTTTCTCAAGAATCCAAGTTGATTTTCAACATTTCAAAAGACAAGATTCTCAGGAATTCAATTTCCTAAGTTTTGAATTTCTTTCTCCAATGGAATTTTCCTACAAAAATTTCTGTCATTTTCTTAAGAAAATTCTCAAAGTCCGAGTTTTCCCAACAAATGCTTTCCTTTCCAAATATTCATCCTTTCTCAAGAATTCCTTCCATTTTTCCTGAGATTCTCATTTCTTCAGGGTTTTCTAAGTTTTATAAACTTTCTCAAAATTTTCCTGAGATTCTTATTTCCTCATGGTTTTTCAAGTCTTTCTAAGCTTTCTTAAGATTTTCTTGAGATTCTTATTTCCTCATGGTTTTCCAAAGACTTTATAAACTTTCTCAAGATTTTCTCAAGATTCTCCCTTTTTCAAGATTTTCCAAATCTTTATAAATTTTCTCGAGATTTTAAAACCTTCTTCGTCTGAGTTTTCTGAGAAATTGATTTCCATCTTTTCCTGAGAACTACTTTTCAACTTCAAATCTTTTCTAAGCATACATCATATTTTCCAACTCGCATTTTACAAAATTGCATAGCACATGCCTGAATTCTCTGTGCATTTAGGATAGAACATAATTTCGACGATTTTACTAAGTCAAGCATAATTTTGGTCCTTGGTTCGATTACCCCTGTTAAAGGCGGCAGGAACGGTCGAACCTCGTACCGACAGGTCGAGCCCCATCCCATGGATTTTCTCGCAATTTTT
Source organism: Nuphar pumila (assembly GCF_984573655.1). NCBI lineage: Eukaryota > Viridiplantae > Streptophyta > Magnoliopsida > Nymphaeales > Nymphaeaceae > Nuphar > Nuphar pumila. Next base: position 110,142,576 of record NC_143255.1, on the reverse strand, counting down.
CAAAAACGGAGGCGAGTATTTCAAAAATATTTTCCAAAATCCGGTCAAGTTGAAGCGCGAAAGCGTTTCTCTCTTTTTCTCTTCCGCAAGGAAGGGAAGACGGGGGGAAAATTTCGCGACGATAACAGGTTTGGCGACCGTGATGGGACCTGTCCTTGTCTGACCTAAATTATGCTTGACTTAGTTTAATTATCAAAATTATGTTCACAAAATGTCAGCTCTTTTACTTTTGATATCATGTGAGCCTAGGAGCCTAGATTCTGACCTAGCTGACATTGATTGCATATAGCTTAGGCATGGTTTGGTAGGACCATATTGAGGAGAAATTTTCATGCTCACATAGACTTAGGTCTAAATACAACTCTCCTCAATTTAGGATCTGAATGCAAACAATGTATGCTTCTTCAAAGTTTTCAAAAGTCTATCTCTCTAGGATTTAGAGCCCTCTATTTCTTGCATGTGATCATTTTTTCAAAACCTCAATTACCTATCATTACCCGGTCTTCACGTTGCTGGGCTCTCTTCCAGAACCATAGTTCGGGACAGAGCCTCACAACTGGGCCAACTATTTGGGTTAACACCCCCCTACCACGTACCGCGGGCCACAGTCCGAAGTATATCGGTAGGCGCTCAAGGATGTTGGAAAACCTTACCTTAGAACCGGAGTTGAAATTCTATGCCACGTACCTCGGATTTTGATTCGGGTATATCAGCATAACTGGATTGGACAAAGATGACCTGAACCTAGAGTTAGGATTAGGGTCCTACAGCTGTTTTCAAATTGATGCATCTAGAGTCAGCCTTTTAGGGAGTGCTGAATGTGCATAAATGTTTGTGCAGGATGAGATTGTATGTATGATTTTCTCAATTCTTTATGTTTCCCAATGTTTTTCAACTCATTAGGTCTTTTTCAAAATATCCTTATTTTCCACAAGATTTTTTTTTTCAAACCCTGGATTTTTCCCAAATATTCCATTTCTTTCAAAACTCCAGGTGATTTTCCATTCTACCTTTCTATTGGATCTCGAATTTCTAGCTGCATTTTTATCCTACCTGCAAATTTTTTCAAAATTTCTCACATTTTCCTAAGTCTCATTCTGAGTCTTTCTCTATTTTCAGTTCGATGGCATCCAGTCAAGTCGATCCTATCTTTCCTGAAGGTCACATCTCCTTCGAGGTGCGACAAGGTCGTCCTGAACATCGAGCCCTTAGCACCGGAACTTTCATTCCCCGGTGGTATTATTCCTGGCTAAAGAGCTTTTCCCGAATGTTCCCGGACCATTTGAGCGAGTGCGGATTAGAACTGGCATCAGCAGTCGGAAAACAGACCATCAATGGCAACCTGATCCATGCAATGGCAGAGCGATGGAATCCTCGAACATGTACCTTCTGGTTCCCGTGGGGAGAAATGACTGTTTTAATGGATGAATTTTCAGAAATCATGGGGTTGCCAGAACCAGCTAGTCGACCAAGCGACCCATTAGAACATCAATTCCTTATCAATGTCAAGGGTTTGGACCCCCGAGACTCCTTAGCTCATATGACAGGCCACCGATCTTGGCCCCTGATCCAGTTAGAAGGAGATGAATATGTTGACCTACTTGAGTTGTACCGCCAGTACGCGACCTTCGTCGAAGTCAGCTCGCTATCAAGAACAGCCAAAGAAAAGATTCAGAATGCAATGGTTCTATGCACTGTAGGACTGTCCCTTTTCCCAGATGGACAGAACTACATGGACATCAGGATAATCCAACTTATGAGAAGATGGGGAAGTCGGCAAACCAATCGCCTCTCCATAGCCATGGCAGCGCTCGCCTTCCTTTATCGAGGTCTGACTCGATTCTCACTTGGAGAGTCCATTTTAGTTGAAGGATGCATCTACGCACTTCAGTCCTGGTTTTTCCAACACGTTCCAGCCCGAGCAAGCTCTTTCAGATACAATGGTCAAGAACTCCTTCCAGTGGCGCAGTACCGGTCTATGATCAACAACATTCAAGAGGATGACGTTGTTTGGGACTATTTTGATCGGCAAATATCTCCTCCCAGATATACGTACGCTTATGGCAAGCGGTTCAAGTTGCTGGGACCATTCTTCTGCACTTACTACCAACCAGAGAGATGTGTTCGGCAGTTCTCCCAGAGGCAGCAGTATGTCGAAGCCCGACTGTTATCAGGAGTTATGGCAGAGTTCGATCTCACCTCCGCACAATGGTCCGGGGCATATTATTCTGCCCGCTACGGCTGGGATTCCTTTGTCTCTCTTAAAATTTTCCCTGGTTCTAGAGTGTCTGCTGATTATCGTGAATGGTGGCAAATTGTTTGTCCTCCACCTCTTTGTCAAGATCAATAAAATCATGTTTTCTCATTTGAATAAAATTCTCTCTTTTTCTATTATGGCTTGATGACCTCGCCTAGGTAACTAGGCATATTTTCGTTGTTTGTTTCTCGTGCTAAGAATTGACAACACAATTGTCGCGATGACTCAGTCCCTAGTAATGGGATATCTTTTTCAAATTGTCTACCATATTTTTCAAATAAATATTTCTTCCAAAAGCCAATTCCTTCATAATCTAATCAGGTCTTTGCCCTGCAGAGAGCATCCGCAGCAAAATCTGAGAGCATCCATATCATTTGATGGTTGAGACAAGATCAGGCAAAAGAACAACGGTATCGCAGTACTCGTCAGCCTCAGAAGAAGAGATGGGCTCCCCTCGATCCGAGAAGAGTCAAGAGCAGCAACAAGAGGATGACGGCATAGACCCTCAAATGTATGCCATGTTCCGAAAGATGATGAATAAAATGATGAGTGAACAGGCTGGGACTAGTACAGAAAAAAATCAATTCAGAGAAAAGTTCCACGGGCACAAGAATAAGAAGGCTCCCAAGAAGCAGATCCAGTCAGAAGAAATCTCAGATGAATCCGAATCAACTGAAGACACTGAGGAAGAATATGAGGTGCCTCCGGCATTTCAGAAACGTGGCCGAGAACAAAGGAGGAGCCGCAAAGCAAAGAATCAAGTTACAGAGGAACCCCTGCAGTCGCAATTCAGGGAAATGGCCCGAGTTGTTAAGGATCTCCAAGCCCGTGACAAGGGCAAGAAAGTCTTTACCAGTGAGGACTTCTATGACGGCCTCGAAGGGGATGATGATCTCGAAAACCTTCCCCGAAAATTCATCAAGTTCGATGGCTCTGGCGATCCGAAAGCCCATCTTGCCACTTTCTTCGCAGAGTGTTCAAGATTCAAGATTGATAACAGAGCACTGTTCTTGTGTTTCCCTCGCAGCTTGGAAGGAGTTGCAGCTAAATGGTATGCTGAGCACATCAACCCCATCGAGCTCAAGGAGTTCGATAAAGTGGTAAATTTATTTATTGAACGCTTTTTGTTCAATACAGAAGCGCTCCCGACATTAAGTCATCTCTGCAGTCTGAGGCAGAATGAGAATGAAAAAGCACGGGACTTCATTCACAGGTGGAGGTCAGCCTGTAACAAAATGAGAGATCCTATCTCGGAAAGGCACGCACTGTCCTTAATCCTCAACAACTTTTCGCAGCCTTTAAGAGGATTGATCTCCACCGCACCATCCCGGACTTTCATCGAGTTGACTGAACGAGCCGAATGGCTCGAGCTGAGCGTAGAGAATGGAGTCTATGAAGGCTTCACTTTTTCCAAGAGTAATCCTCAGGGTGAGCAGAAGAAGAAAGCTCACTTCACATTCTCTGCCAACAATAACAACAACAATAGCCGAAATCAGTATAAAGGGCAGAAGAAAGATTACTGCTACGGTACATGCAATCCTAGCAATAAAGGAGATCAGAAAACAAAGCCTGCTCCTCAATACAGCAAGCCTTCTCAGCAAGACCAAGGGCCGAAACCGCGTGAAAAGGTTAAACATGAAGGATGTTGTTATGATCGAAAATTTACTCCTCTCGACCAATCACTCGAAGATGTGCTCGAGTATATGCTGTCGAAAGAGATGGTCAAGTTGCCTAGATTGGCTGATCCCCCTGTGCCTATGGGGAAATGGAAGGATCAATTTTGCAAGTTCCACAGAACAGTAGGACATAGCACTGAGAACTGTTTCGTTCTCAAGAACATTGTGCAGGATCTTATCGATAAAAATCTATTGGTAGAAGGAGAAGAAGAAGAAAAAATGGACATTCTTAAGCAGCCTTTTCCTGCACACACCACAGCAGTAGTATCTGCCCAACCATTCCTGCCTCACGAACACATCAAGCCGTGTTCTACACAAGATCTACAAGTTCAACATCAGGTATCAGTGCTTCGACAAGCAACTCCTGATTCTAAGAAGATGGATCTAATCTCAGCATTGGGTAAGATGAAAGTCTCCGAAGCATCGGTAAAGTCAGTCCCCAAGTCAAAGGGACTTCCTGATTTTCTCAATCAAATCATCAAGCCCAAGCCGGAGAATTCAAGTCAGAAGCCTTTGACCGCTCTGTCCAATGTTTCCATTTTTGACTTGGCCAAAAGTTCCTGCAAGCATCAGCAAGTACTGGACGATCTCCTCAGAAAAATCAAAGTTAAGCCCAGTATTACTCCTGAAGACATGGCACAAATTGTGAATTCAACTATGACTAATGCGCCGATTACTTTCTCGGATGAGGACCTTCCAAAGCCTCATTCCTTTCACAATAATGCTCTTTACATCGTCGTTCGGGTAAGGGGAATGACAGTACCCCATGTACTAGTTGATGGAGGCAGCAGCCTCAACATATGTCCCGAAATGACCGCAAAGGCGCTAGGCATTAAGGAAGAAGAATACATTCCAGATCCTATCACCATCTATGGGTTTGACAACCATGGTCAGACGGCAAAAGGCAAGATATTCCTGGAAATATTCATTAATTATTCGGTACATTCAGTGCTTTTTCATGTGGTCAATGTGCCACCCACCTACAATTTGCTGCTCGGAAGGACATGGATTCATAATGCAAATGCAGTACCTTCCACATTACATCAATGCGTAAAATGGTCAAAAGGTGGAATGATTACAATAGTGCTCAGAGAGGACCCGGAAGAAAGGCTCCCACAGCCTATGATTCCTCGACCCTCATTCACTGCAGATATTCCTAGCATCAGAGAGAAGGAAGAAATCAGTCTCAAAGAAAGTCAGGAGATACTCCAGGCAACATCAGAATTATCCCTGCACACTATAGCCATGACCCGATGGAAAGGCCCCAAGTTCTTCAAGATTGGAGGTCGTGTCAGCTACGACACTGTCAAAGATCATCCATTGTTTCCACAATTCATGAAAGTAAGAAAGGGATTCAATTTACTTCTGAAGCATGGTTATCAACCCTTTAAAAGGACTGGGCAAAAATGAAGATGGTCGTGTCGAGCCAATGATCCAAAAGCATCGTCCCCACAGGGCAGGATTAGGATTTTCTGGCGGGAGCCCACCAAAGAAGACTGTTTTTGTTAGAGGGGCACATTGAGAATCGTTGTTGCATTTCCTTTCTATTCCTTCCAAAATAAATGTCTCAATGTCTTTTATCAATTGAAATCAATAAAGTTTCTTTGTCTATCTGGATGTCATCTGCCTTTTTGTCTCTACATCCTCATTTTATAACTCAATGTCATTTTATGCATAATTCTTTTAAAATGATGGTTTGTTGTATGATGGACGATTTTTCCTGAATCCCATTTCTTATCTAAAATTTCAGAAATGTCTTCCCGAGCAATCAAGAAACTCGTTATTAATCCCAAGGCTTTCCAGAAATCGGCATCAATTCACCGAGTCAAAGCAAGCACGGGAGATAGCAAGGTTGCAAAGCAATTAGATGATTATGCAGAAGTTGATCCGTCTCTTCAGGAATTACCAGAATTCGCCTCAGTTCAGAAGCAAGATGAACCATCCGCTCTAGTACAAGATCCTACTGAAGATGTCAATATCGGCTCAGAGGAAGATCCCAAGATTCTCAAGATCGGTACCAGTCTAAGTCCGAAAGAGAAAGAAAGGCTTACAAAGTTCCTCAAGCAACATGAAGAAGTGTTCGCGTGGACATATGAAGATATGCCGGGTTTAGATCCCAAATTGGTCGAACACCGACTCATTTTGAAGCCAGATGTAAAGCCAGTTAAGCAAAAGCTGAGAAAAATGGATCCTAGAATAGAGCAACAAGTCAAAGAAGGACTTGAAGATCTGCTCAAAGCAGGATTTATTCGAATTATTGACTACCCAGACTGGTTAGCCAATATCGTCGTTGTCCCAAAGAAAAGTGGCAAAGTCAGGATTTGCATAGACTTCAGAGACCTCAACAAGGCAACTCCGAAGGATGATTATCCACTGCCAAGCATTGATCTGCTGATTGACAGCACAGCAGGACATGCCATGTTCTCCTTCATGGATGGATATTCCGGCTACAACCAGATTAAGTTGGCCGCCCGCGACCAATCAAAAACTTCCTTTACTACGCCTTGGGGCACTTTCTGCTATACAGTTATGCCTTTTGGGCTCAAGAATGCTGGAGCGACATATCAACGGGCAATGGCCGTTATCTTTCATGATCAAATGCGCAAAATCATGGATGCGTATGTTGACGATATTCTCGTGAAATCTAAAGAGGGAGAAGATCAGCTTGAAGCCCTTGATCAAGTCTTTAAGAGACTCATTCTTTACAAGTTAAGGCTTAACCCGCAAAAATGTGTCTTTGGAGTTGAATCAGGCAAACTGTTGGGTTTTCTGGTCAGTAAAAAGGGAATTGAAGTTGACCCGGCCAAAGCCAAGGCTATCATTGATATGCCACCCCCGAAAAATCTCAAAGAGTTACGTAGCCTTCAGGGACGCATGCAATCAATTCGGCGATTTATTTCCAACTTGGCGATGAGATGTGAACCTTTCAACCACTTGCTCAGAAAAGGAGTAAAGTTCGAATGGGGACCAGAGTGTCAGCTATCGTTTGATCGGATCAAGAAGTATCTTCTTAATCCTCCAATCCTGAAGCCGCCAGAATTAGGAAAACCTCTTCTGTTATACATCTCAGTCAATCAAGTCGCATGTGGCGGATTCTTGGCCCAATACAAAGAAGACAGCCTGATAGAACATGCCATCTATTATGTGAGTAAGACTTTCATAGATTATGAAAAGAAATACTCTCAAATAGAGAAGACCTGCCTAGCTCTGGTATGGATGTGTCAGAAGCTAAGACACTACCTGCTAGCATCAGAAGTCAAAATCTTGTCCAAACTCAATCCTCTCAAATACATCTTGGAACAACCTTTCCTCAGCGGACGAGTCGCAAAATGGCAAGTCTTATTGATGCAGTATGACTTAGAATATGTCTCGCAGCAATCAATCAAAGGCCAAGCAATTGCAGATCAATTGGCGGATTTTCCTCTGGCAGAAGAAGTGAAAGCCGAAGATGACTTCCCTGACGAGCAAATTTGCAATGTCCAGCAATCTCCAATCTGGAACTTATTTTTCGATGGTTCTAAGAACATGGCCGGAATAGGCATTGGAATTTTATTAATCACTCCTGAGAAGGAGATGATTCCATTTTCTCTCAAGTTGGATTTTCAATGTACCCACAATATGGCTGAATATGAAGCCCTGATTCAAGGTCTAAAGATTCTACTAGACTTCAATGTCAAGAGAGTACATGCCTACGGTGACTCATTACTCATTGTCAATCAAGTTCGAGCCGAATGGCAAGTGAAAGATCAGAAGTTATTTCCCTATCAGAAAATTGTTTCAGCTCTTGTCAGCAAGTTTGAAGAATTTCAGTTATTCCACATCAAGAGAGATTTTAATCAAGTGGCCGATAGTCTCGCCAGTTTAGGCTCCATTATGGTATTCAGAAATGGAGAATCTTGTCGCTCTTTTGAAATTGGCAGACTTGACCAACCTGCTTTCCTTCCAGCGGAACAAGTAAACCAGGCTGAGCAAAGGAAGAAACCTTGGTATTACAACATCAAAAATTTCATAGAAACCGGCGAATTTCCTCCAGAACTCTCAAAGAAAGAGCAGCGAGCAATCCAGCGTATGTCTACTCGATACTTCATTTTGGCCAATGTCCTCTATCGCCGTGGATTTAGTTCAGAGTATTCCAGATGTTTAGATGAAGACGAAGCCAAAGAAGTCATGCAAGAAGCACACGAAGGCATTTGTGGTGGCCACGTCGACTACCAAACCCTTGTCAAGCAAATCATAAGAGCAGGGTACTATTGGAAGACTATGCAACAAGACTGTTATCATTATGTGAAGAAGTGTGTACAATGTCAGATACATGCACCTTCCATCCATGCTCCAGCAACTTATTTACAGTCGGTTGTTTCTCCATGGCCGTTCTCCATGTGGGCCTTCGATGTCGTAGGTCCCATCACTCCTTCAGCTTCAAATGGCCATAAATATTTCCTTGCTGCAACAGAATATTTCACCAAGTGGGTAGAAGCTATCACTCTTCGCACAGTAGAAGGCCGACATGTGGTCTCTTTTATTCACAAGAGCATCCTTTGTCGTTTCGGCATCCCGCATGACATTGTATCAGATAATGGCAGTCATTTCAAGAATGAAAGAATGAAGACATTCTGCTCAAAATTCAAGATCTATCACCATTTTTCTGCTCCATATTATCCTCAAGGGAATGGTCAGGCAGAGGCCACCAACAAGATTTTAATTCGCATCTTGGAGCGAACTGTGGAAACAGGACGTGACTGGCATGAGAAGATCCACGATGCACTATGGGCCTACCGGACCACTATTCGCACCCCAACGAATGCTACTCCATCGGAACTGGTCTATGGAACAGAAGTAGTGTTGCCGCTACATGTTCAGAAGCCCGCTTTGAAATTTGCATCGCTGCTAGAATTACCCCTTGATCAATATCATCAGCAGCGACTGGCACAGTTAGACTTACTCGACGAGAGAAGGCTAAAAGCAGCAGAACATGCTCAATCCTATCGCCAGAGAGTAGCCAGACAGTATGCGAAGTCTGTCATCGAAAGAAGGTTCAAAGTCAATGATTTAGTACTTCGATCCACGGCTTATCTCAGGCATCATACCGGTGGGAAATGGTCGCCAAATTGGGAAGGCCCATATGTCGTCAAAGAAGCATTACCCCGCAACTCATATCGGCTCATCAATGCTGATGGGGTAGAATTGCCAGATCCTATTAATGCTCGACACTTGAAAAAGTTTTATACTTGAAACATTTATCCTTCTCTTGTAATCCTTCATGTTTCCTTCAAATAATGATCCAACTTTCTTTCCCAGTTACACTGGGGCATTTTAAAATTTTGTTCTGTATGCAGGCAGGATAAACAAATTCCTCATTTCATGCACTTGTGCATTCATGTGCATCAATTCATATTCATTTGCATTCAACTACATTAACAACAATCCAGTCAGTATTGGGATTTCAACCAACAGTCCCATCACAATTCCTAATGATTCAAAATTGGAAGGTAATCACCAATACTGAACCAAAACCCAGTGCTCGAACTGGTATTATTTCAAAATCCAGTGTTTAAATTGGTACATTTTCAAAATCCCGACTTTTCGAAAAACCGAGTTCCGACTCGGGTTTGTATTCAAATCATTTTCCTTTGTTGATCCGAGTTCCGACTCGTGATCTCATTATTTTGTTTGAGCTCTGACTCGAGCTCTTCATTTTCCTTTGTTGATCCGAGTTCCGACTCGTGATCTCATTATTTTGTTTGAGCTCTGACTCGAGCTCTTCATTTTCCTTTGTTGATCCGGGTTTCGACTCGAGATCTTTATACTTTACTCAAGCTGAAACCCGAGCTTGTCATTTTCTTTTGTTGATCTGGGTTCCGACTCGTGATCTCTCTATTCATTTGAGCTCAGATTCGAGCTCTCCATTGTCTTTTGTTGATCTGGGTTCCGACTCGTGATCTCTCTACATCATTCGAGCTCTTCATTTTCTTTTGTTGATCCGGGTTCCGACTCGTGATCTCATTACATCATTCGAGCTCTGGTTCGAGCTCTTCATTTTTCTTTTGTTGATCCGGGTTTCGACTCGTGATCTCTGTATCTTATTTGAAGCTCTGACTCGAACTCATCATTCTCCTTTGATTGATTCAAGCCATTTTCGATCATCAGGGTATGTCAATCGTTCAAATTTGATATTTCGCCTTCCAAATTCCAATTTAAATCTTCAAATCAGGCAATTCTCCAATTTCGACCTTCGGGTCACCCAATTTCCAATTCTCAATTTCAATTACCAATGTCCAATTCTCGACCTGCGGGTCAACCAAATTCCAATTTTCGACCTTCGGGTCAATCAATTTCCAAATTTCGACCTCTGGTCAAATCAATTCTCAATTTCGACCTTCGAGTCACACAATTTCGACCTTTCGGTCAACCAATTCTCAATTTCGACCTTTCGGTCAACCAATTCTCAATTTTGACCTTTCGGTCAACCAATTCTCAATTTCGACCTTTTTGGTCAAATCAATTCTCAATTTCGACCATCAGGTCATCCAATTTTGACCTTCGGGTCATTCAATTTTCAGCAACCAATTTTCCAATTTTCAATTTCGACCTTCGGGTCAATCAATCTCAATATCCAATTTCAATCATTTTCTCTTGCGAGAGACCCTTTTTAGGGAGAGTTCGAGGGAGCTCGTTCTTTTCGCATGCTATCCAATTCGTTCACTTAGCTCCTTTTTAGGGAGAGTTTGAAGGGACTCCCGTCTTTGTGAACCGTTTGCAAAACAATTTCCAATTTCACACGAGGAACCCTTTTTAAGGGAGAGGCTCGACGGAGACTCGTTTTTCTTGTGACCCCCCAATTTCATACTAGGCCATCTTCGTCATGAAAGACCCTCTTTGCAGGGAGAGTGTGATGGACTCGTTCCTTTCATGACCCAATTTTCAGACCTCACTATTGTCGGCCCCCTTTCCATAAGAGAAGCCTAATATTAGGGAGCTTTGACGAAAGCTTAATTTCTCTTCGAAAGTTCGTTTTGCAAACACCTCCTCTTCAGGGAAGAGAGGAGTATTTCTCATTTCCCATTCAGGTAAGGGCTAAGCCTGAGTCTCTCTTTTTGGGGAAAAAGCGAGGAGAATTTTCGTCACGGATGTGTTAGGCCGGATTTCAAATACTCACTTTCACCAAGGATTTCAAGAAAATTTTGTCAATTTGTCAAATCAATTATTTGTTGATTTCAGAATCTTTATTGCAAAAATCTTTATTTCAGTTTACCTTCAACATTACTTCCAAAATAGTGAAGCTTTTGCGAAAAGAGATTCAAACTTCAAATTCTTTCCATTGGCCAACCAAAAGGATGAAGGATAAGTCCTCGATATGGCCAGAAAAGAAGATTCAATGTTATTGAAAAGTCATAAAGGATCGATATTGATCGCAGTCAATGACACATCTTTAAAGACTATTCTTGTAAGGACGAGGCAGTGGAAATACCCTGAGTGCTAGAAAAGAGAGCATTTACCCAAGCCCTGTCTCCTCAGAATAACCTAAGCTGCAATTAAGTATCCGCAAAAGGGATCTCTCACCTGTCGTCAAGATGAAGGCGAATTAGGCAAGTAGACCCCCGGGGCCAAAGAAGATTCGAAACATCTCCAAGATGACGGAGTTTGTGACGGATCCTTCCAGGGAAAGTCCAAAGCACTGTCAAGATGAAGGCAGATGCGATGAACCTCTCGACAATCCCTAAAAGATATTTAATTTCAACTGTCATCCAAAGATCTCCAAACCCATCGTCCAAGAAGGATCGAAACATCTCTAAGTTGAAGGAGCTTGTGACGTACCCTTCCCAAAAGAGAGCAAGAGAGGAAAAAGAGAGAGAGAAAAAATCAAAACATCCCCAAAATGAAGGAGAATATGGCCAAAACACCAAAGAGCCAAAAGAGTGCAGAAAGATTATCATGAGAGAAGCCCTCAGGATATCAAACTGCCAAGTTATCAAGAATCCTCCTTAACTTTGTGAAATTCTATTATCAATACTCTTTCATCAATTGCTTTCATAATATCAAATTATCTCTCCTGTTCATATCAAGGAAATTGATAGCTTCCTTGAAGAAGGTCAATCGCAAGTAATTTGGATTTCCAGTCTCGATCCTACGAAGTGAACCTTGTTTGGAGGTAATGCTTTGGGTAGAAAATAAGGAATATCTTTACAACAATGTGTAACATTTTCAAAAAAATTTAAATCAACAACAGAATTCTCAATATTTTGACAATATTTTCTAGCTATCCTGACGTGAAGTGAGAGCTTGATATCCATCTTTGATATATCCTGATACCAATTTTAAATCCCTCTTAAGGACTTGATTCCTTCCCTTCTTTGAGAGCATAAACTCTCAGATTTGCACACTTCCCAGTGTCCCCACTGTCCCATCATAGACAGTCCCATTTCGGTTCGAGGTCGAACCAATAATCATTTTCTCGCAAAAGGCAATTTCAAAAGCTAACTTGGTCTCAGCAATGAGACGCCCAAAATCAATCCCTTTTCAAGCTTTAGGGACCCCATTTTCCTTCCTTTTGCAAAACCCCTGTCGGATTTATTGTGCAAAATCCGAAGGCTCCGTCATTGTCTATTCTTTCGAGGATTTCATCCATTTTTTTTTTTGCCCGATCAGGATAAGGGTACAAACCTGAGCCTCAATCAACGAGGTATTTTATTTTCCGCCCGATCAGGATAAGGGTATAAACCTGAGCCTCCTTCAATGAGGTATTCCATTTTCTGCCCGATCAGGATAAGGGTCAAAGCCTGAGCTTCGTTCCATACGGGGCATTTCCTGTCCCATCCAGGTTAAGGGCATAAACCTGAATTTCACTCTCACAGAGTGAGTCTTTCCTCTTCATTTCTCCATTTCATATCTACCATCTTCTTCGGGCTAACTTCTTCATACCCAGTCAGATCCTTCTAACTGGGGCATTTTTTTTTATGCATAGCCCAAATTTGGTGTGTTTTCTTTGCCACTAAGCTCGACCATAAGCCGGCTTAGTAGCAAAGAGGGGCATCTGTAAACACCCCAAATTTTCACTCACCTTCTTGACATTTCCACCAAGCATCACATTTCGGTTCTCCAGAACCAAGGAAGGGCAAAATGGTCATTTTCCAAGATTGAACCTTACAAAAAGTCCAAAATTTCATTCTTGAGCCTCAAAATTTCCATATTTAGGTTCAGAGACATCTTCAAATTGCAAATCTTCAAAATCCTTTTCTGGGCAAAAAGATAGAATTTCCAAGTCCGGGCTCAGAGTAGCATTTCTTGAAACGGGTCTCTGCATAGCATTGCATGAACACTTTGCATCATTTCACTGCACAACATGTCATTTTGAGATCCAGAACTCCTGATTTTCAAAATTGTCAATCCAGATTTGATTTTAAAATTTTCAAAATTGACTTTGAAACCCTGGGTTTTAAAATTATCAATTCTTCCCATTTTACCCCCAGGACCCCGGATTATGAAAAGTCTTCTCAAGAAAACAATCTGGACGGTTTTAATATTTCAAAATTTTGCCAGTTGAAAAGGAAGGGACACAATTTCAAAAATTCATAAGATCTTATTTCAAACTTTTACAAAAAGACTCCGAGTTTCCCTACTTCTTTCAAAATTTTGCCCTGAAGAACCATTTTCTTCCAAGTTTTGAAATCAAGCCAAATTTTGCTTTATGTTTTTCCAAAACTGGCCTACTATTATGAAATTTTCAAAAATTCCATTTGGCTCTTATTTCAAATAAGTGACGTGGGACCCGCCTCAATGTGGTGTCACACTAGAATTTTCAAATATTTCTTTTATTTTCAAAACAGTGCCCATCTGGAAGTGGAATTCTTTTATTTGATTTAATTTTTAATAAAATACTTAGTGGGCCCACGTAGGTGGCACCCCACTAAGACTCTTTGCCAAAAGAAAGATTTTTTTTTATTATTTATTTGAGGTGGCACTACCAAAACAAAATCCATTTTTTACTCATTTTATTTTATTTTATTTTTTTTTAATTTTATTACTTTTCAGCCACCAAAGGGAACCACCGTGAAACCCTACCGAGATTTTCGTTCTTTACCTAAGTTTTCTTTTTTTTTTAAAGGTACATCTGAAAAAAAAAAAGGAACCGCCCACCCTTTTCAAATGGCGATATTTTTTTTGAAATTTTTCAAAAATCAGTTTTAAAGCTTATCAAAATCTTTCACGAGGAAAGCCCGAGCTTTGGGCTGAAAGGGCGGAATCTCTTTTTAAAAGAAGGCTTAAGCCACCCGAAAGAGGGATCTTTTTTTTATTTTTCCCTAACTCTTCAGCGCTTTTTTTTCACGGCTCCTCCCCCTTTTCCAGTGGCAGCCCTCCTTTCAGCCGAGGTCCAAAGAACTCCACCAAAAACCTTTGACGGCTCCTCCCCTCTTACCATTGGCAGCCCTTCCTTCAACCCAAGGCCAAAGAACTCCAGCAAAACTTGAGAGGAAGGACCCAATAGGCGATTTCCTTGACATCAGTTCTCCAACCCCCTTCTATCTCTGGAATCCCTCTGATTCTATTTCCAGTGCAGACCTCATCAAGATCTCCTTCCAGCTTCCTCCATCAGAACAACCAAATAGTGACGAAGGAGGACATATGGCTCTCCTTTCCTTCTGAAGGATCAATCCACCATTGACAGATACATGTTTCTCTGCTTCATTCAAGCAAAAACCAATCCCTCGGTCGCTGGTTATCGGTTCCATTAGCTCAGGTAGAAAAGAACCAGCCTTTTGACGGCTGGTTACAGATTCGATTGGCGCAGAAGACCACCAGGTAATGTGATTCTACGCTGTTCTCCTTTTTTTTTTTTCCTTTTTTTCTTTTTTTTGTCCATGTTTTATTAAACCAGGTCATGTTGCCAATCGTTGGAAGGGACGACCATGCCGTGAATGTGCGTATGTTTTAGCACAACTAAAGGGTTCAAAGGAGACCGTTGGAGGGTTTTTCAGAATCAGACTAATCGAATGAGATGGTCAGTCCTCTTCATGGACCGAACCTCTCATTCCAATGTCCCACATTAATAGAATATCATATCTCCTATGCTATTTCTGTAGTGGTTATTAGAATTTTTTTTTCTGCATCTCTGTTTGTTCCTGTATGCCATTCGTATGCTTTAGTTTCTTTTTTTTTTTTTTTTGTTATTAGCCTAATGTCTTCAGGTTGAAAGCTTCAGATTTCCCCATGAAAATCTAATCTAGAATCTGTAAAAGTAGTATCTCCACAGCAATGTATATTGACATGCGTATGGCTCCCCATACTGTAAAAGGCTAAATCAGCCTTTTGTTTTCATCACGGTTATGCTTACAGTCAAGAAGATTTGAATATGAGTATCTTCCAACAAGGCACGTAGAAGATAGGCACTGATTTTTTTAGAGTTAAAAAAAAATCATTTTTTAGTCTTTGTTTCTCCACTATGTCACATTTCCCTTGTCTATCGATGGAACACATTTGTGCCTTTATGACTGATTCTTGGTTTCATTTCCCAGCTCCACTTTCTGCTATTCTGTTTCAAAAGCACTTTTTTTTTTTTTTTTGCTTTTGTAGTTGCTGAGTCTCTATTTAATTCATAATTCCACTATATGTTTCTCTGTTTGTTGATAGTCTCTAAGAATTTCTGTCACCCGATTGTCACTTTCCAACTGCTACCATGTTCTTGTTGCAGATTTCCTCCTTCTGTGCATAATTCCCAGGCCATTATCGTTCTGTTCCAACCGATTTCAGGATATAGTCCTGTCCCATTTTCTGGTGTCTTTCGAAAGCTTGAGATCTTCTGAAGCTTTTCTTTCCCCCCCCACCCCCCCTCTTAATTTTTTTTTGAAGAGGTAAGGGAATCGGGTGCTATGATCTCTTTATGTTTCTCTCATTAAGAGAATAGGGACAAGAGGAAAGAAGAAAAAAAAATGTGATATATTATATCAGACAAGAGCACAGGGATACATAAAACAGAAGGGCCACAGTTTGGTGAATGCACCTAGGCCTACAGCTTAGTTCTCTCTTCACTATACGGTCATTTAAAAGAGAGAGTTCCACTAAATGATGGGGGTTATATGATATTAGATAGAGATCTCTCTATAACTAAATTTCCTTGAGAACCTCTTAAAAATGTGGTTGACATTTGATATTTTTGCTGTCACGTTTGGTCATCTTACTGTCATGTTTAGCTGAGAGTTTGCATAAGTCTTGAGCTTTATTTTCTAAAAGTTTCTTCTTATCCGTGTACATTATTTTAATTATATTTATAGTCAGGAGATATGATATTGGGTTTATACCTGGAGAAACCCGATAATTCCTGAATATTATCGGAGTGCTTTGGAAAAACCTACAGGTCTATACTAACCCCATCTTAAGCTTGGCAGGGGTATTCAAAGGAAGGAGCTGGAATCTGCAATTTTTTTTTTTTTATTTCATTTATTGATGTAATAATTCAATTTGGAATAATATTTATTTTTATTGCTTAGATTAGGACGCATATCATATAGTTTGATTTCAGCAATATTCTGATTCTATGATGCATATATCTCAAATTTTCAAAATTCACCGTAGATGAACACGAATGGCACATGCACCAACTCTTAGAGAGTTGATGCACTCGGTGGAGTCCATATTTATGGCCCTAGTCGGAATATGGACGAGACCCAGATCCATCATCTCTCTACCAGTCACATTGAGCCTACACTCTTAGGCTATCTTAAAAATGCACCTCATATTTCCAATGTTTTCAAAATATTGTGAATTAACTCAAATAAACCCTGAATATATTCATGGCCACAGTCAAAATATATGAAGGATTTACTTTGGCTTAATCCACATTTTTCTAATAAAATTTTCAGAAATCTTTTCAAAAGTGCATTCATTTATTCACATCATCTGCATCATTTGGTTTTATCATGATTTTCTCAAAAGATTTTCACTTCATGGAATCGATTTTCTCAAGAAACTATGAGGATATTCGGAGTTGGACTTCCCAAATCAAATGTTTTCTTGTGATTTTCCTTAAAAAGTTACTTCCTTAAGATTCTTTTCAAAGGAATTTCTCATTTTCTCAAGAATCCAAGTTGATTTTCAACATTTCAAAAGACAAGATTCTCAGGAATTCAATTTCCTAAGTTTTGAATTTCTTTCTCCAATGGAATTTTCCTACAAAAATTTCTGTCATTTTCTTAAGAAAATTCTCAAAGTCCGAGTTTTCCCAACAAATGCTTTCCTTTCCAAATATTCATCCTTTCTCAAGAATTCCTTTCATTTTTCCTGAGATTCTCATTTCTTCAAGGTTTTCTAAGTTTTATAAACTTTCTCAAAATTTTCCTGAGATTCTTATTTCCTCATGGTTTTTCAAGTCTTTCTAAGCTTTCTTAAGATTTTCTTGAGATTCTTATTTCCTCATGGTTTTCCAAAGACTTTATAAACTTTCTCAAGATTTTCTCAAGATTCTCCCTTTTTCAAGATTTTCCAAATCTTTATAAATTTTCCCGAGATTTTAAAACCTTCTTCGTCTGAGTTTCCTGAGAAATTGATTTCCATCTTTTCCTGAGAATTACTTTTCAACTTCAAATCTTTTCTAAGCATACATCATATTTTCCAACTCGCATTTTACAAAATTGCATAGCACATGCCTGAATTCTCTGTGCATTTAGGATAGAACATAATTTCGACGATTTTACTAAGTCAAGCATAATTTTGGTCCTTGGTTCGATTACCCCTGTTAAAGGCGGCAGGAACGGTCGAACCTCGTACCGACAGGTCGAGCCCCATCCCATGGATTTTCCCGCAATTTTTCAAAAATGGAGGCGAGTATTTCAAAAACATTTTCCAAAATCCGGTCAAGTTGAAGCGCGAAAGCGTTTCTCTCTTTTTCTCTTCCGCAAGGAAGGGAAGACGGGGGAAAAATTTCGCGACGATAACACTGTAGCTGACAAACTGTCGATATTTCAACCACTTGGGCATGCATTTGGTAGTTGCCGATCAAGGCTATTGACAGATCGAGAGCAAGATGCATCACACATCTATATTCTTTTTAATTGCTCAGCGATCGACCCATACATCGAGTAAGTATATGTATATGCAACTCAATTATAAATCCTTTTATGTTCTATATGTGGATACATGGCTCGGTAATATAAGTATTTGTGGTTTGCAGACGATTTGATCTGGAGTTGCAAAGCGAAGTTTCACATCTCACTGATGCAGAAGTACAAAAAGAACGTGAAACTAAGTTTGTGGAGTGGTTGAAGCAGTTGGTAAATAAGCTAACATAAATTTTGTACTTATAAACAACACTAAGTTACTTAATTGATCGTGATCACAATAATTGTTTATGTCTGTGCGTAGGTTCACCATGGTGATGTTAAAGATCAAGGAATATGTGATTTAGAAAATGGTCCGACCAAAGTTGTGCAATGCTACAACGGGTATATCGTAAATGGTTATCGATTTCATACAAAAGACTACGGTATAAACAAATCAACGATAAATAGTGGCGTGTGTGTCAAGGGTAGCAGCTACGGTGAAAATGAACATGATTACTACGGTGTTATAGAGGAAATAATGGAGTTGACTTACTTAGGCATGAATAACAGGGTTACGATATTCAAGTGTCATTGGTTTGATCCAACTGCAACAAGACTCGACAAAGCTTCAGGCATTGTGGAGGTGAATCATAAATCCAGGTTTGGAACATATGAACCATTCATATTAGCCTCGCAAGCTCAACAAGTTTATTATACTTCATATCCGAGTATAAAAAAGTCAGATAGAAATGAATGGTGGGCAGTTTGCAAGGTGAAATCCAAACTATACCCCGAGTATGATCAGTTACAGGAAGATGAGTTAGCTGAAGACAGTGATTACTATCAATCAGATGATGTTTATGACTTCGCTTATGGTCACGATGTTGCGCATGATATGCATGCCATATCTCCATTGGCCGATGAAACATTCATAGAGGAATGTGATCCAAATGATGTACCAAGTGGATGGGCAAACAATGAAGAAGAAAAAGAAGGAGAATAAAGTCAAACTAGTGACGAGGAAGAATTCTCAAGCTAGTGAGCAAAATCTTATACTACAAACCTCTATTTAAATACATTGTAATACTTGATGTGAGTTGTATTGCAATACTTGGTGTGAATGATTAAAAATTTTATTTGAATGTATATTAATACTTGATACGAATGATTCGAATGCATTGTAATACTTGATGTGAATGATTTCAATTATCTGAATGTATTATAATTTATGCAATTAACGAATGATTTGAATTAGTGCAATACTTGATGTGAATGATTTGAATTATTTGAATGCATTGCAATGCTTGATGTGAATGACTTGAATGCATTGTAATACTTGATGTGAATTATTTGAATGTATTGTATGACATATGTTATTTGTTAGAATATGGTTCGTGGAGGTTATAGTGGTCGCTCATCCAGTAGTAGCCAGGCTCAGCCTTCATCTTCACGGGCTCCTATGATAGGTATATCATATAACTAATTGGATGCTTGATTAGTTCAAATGCGCATTCTGAGAATTTCTAATGTATTTTTTTACAGATGATGTTGAGCATGTACACGACCCACCTACACCAGTTGATCGCACAAGTCAACAGCCAACACAGGAAACAAGGTCTTCTCAGGCTGGCACAAGAAGACTCATTCGAATAGTGTATATCGATAATCGACCGTAAGTATTTTGTTTTCAATTATTGCATATTTTTTAAATATTTTATATTGATATTTACCGCGTAACAATTCATGTGCAGCACGAGGTTTGAGCCACAAGAAGTAGTACGGGAGATTAGGAATTCACTTCTTCAACATCTACCAGGACCAGTTGCTCAATGGAAAGAGTACCCAAAGGAGGTGTTAGACAGATTGTGGTCCTCATTCATGGTATACAGTTGTTCCTCATAGTTAATGTGTTTCATATTTAATTTATTTAAGCAATGTCTACTAACTTTCTGAAAATATTTGTAGGCTTCGAATCGCTTCGCAACTACGGTGGAAGAAAATAATGCAAGGAAGGTGTGGCAGAAGGTGGCTGCCAATCGATTTGCAGACATGCTGCACACTATGAAGACTGCAGCAAAAAAAGCATCTGGCGTAGTAGATGATCCATTAGTGTGGAAGGGCCATGGTCCTATTACTATCAGGACAGATTACTGGGATGAAATGTGCGATAAGTGGGCGGGAGATGCATTTAAAAATCACTCTGCGAAGGCTGCACAAAATCAATCGAAGATGCCCGAAGCCCATCTACACACAGGTGGATCTAAGACATTTGGGAGCCACCTAAAGAAAATGGTAACTCATCAATATATAATATTAATTTTATAAGTATTGTTGCAAACTTGTGTATTAAATCTTTTGTCATTTAACTTCGCAGGAAGCAGAAAAAGGAGGCAGTGTACCATATAAGGATGTGTTTGTAGAAACACATAAATGGAAGACCACGGGAGTCTTCGTATCAGAGAAGGCGAGAACGACAATGGTATGTATTAATTCTATTAATAATCATTGCAATATATATGCAAGTTATCATAATGTTATCATTAATTATTAATGAATACTTTAAACATTATTTTGTAGGAGGCATATGAGCAACAGATGGTAGAGCGATATGGCGAAGACGCTACTCAACATCCATCATTTGATCCTACAGCATGGGTGATTGCAGCAGGTGAACCCAAAAAAGGTCGCGTGTTCGGGTTTGGGAGTAATATGAACACTTCACCAGTTATTGGTTCTTCCAGTTACGGCTCACCGACTTCTTGCGCCGACATAAGCTCCAAGCAGCCGACTATTCTTTCTGGTGATGATGTACGCGAGATCATTAATGAATCACTGAATAACTACTTCCAATACACCGTCGCCCCCTTTCTCCAAAATGAGATCAAGGCCGCTGTTCAGGATAAGGGATCTTCGATTCCAGGTCCCTCTCAGGTATAATCACATATATAGTTTTTTTGACTGCCTTAAAGCACATCTGAGCATGGTACAATCACATATAGAGTTTTTCTAGATGCCTTAGAACACATATGAACATGCTATAATCACATATTCAATTTTTTTACTGCATTAGCACACATATGAGCATGATAGAATCACATATATATAACTTTTTGTCTGCCTTAGAGCACATATGAGCATGATAGAATCACATATAAAGTTTTTTTGACTGCATTAGAACACATATGAGCATGCTATAATCACATATTCAGTTTTTTGACTGCCTAAGAACACATGAGCATATTATAATCACATATTCAGTTTTTTGACTGCCTTAGCACACATATGAGCATGATATAATAACATATAGAGTTTTTTTACTGCCTTAGAACACATATGAACATGTTATATATCATTTATGATAGAATCACATATAAATTTTTTTGCTTTGCCTGCCTTAGAGCACATATGAGCATGCTATATTCACATATTCAATTTTTTTACTGCCTTAGCACACATACGAGCATGATCGAATCACATATATAGTTTTTTGCCTGCCTTAAAGCACATCTGAGCATGGTAGAATCACATATAGAGTTTTTCTAGATGCCTTAGAACACATATGAACATGCTATAATCACATATTCAATTTTTTTACTGCCTTAGCACACATATGAGCATGATAGAATCACATATATATATATATAACTTTTTGTCTGCCTTAGAGCACATATGAGCATGATAAAATCACATATAAAGTTTTTTTGACTGCATTAGAACACATATGAGCATGCTCGAATCACATATTCAGTTTTTTGCCTGCCTAAGAACACATATGAGCATGTTATAATCACATATTCAGTTTTTTGACTGCCTTAGAGCACATATGAGCATGCTATAATAACATATAGAGTTTTTTTATTGCATTAGAGCACATATGAGCATGCTATAATCACATATAAAGTTTTTTTGCCTGCCTAAGAGCACATATGAGCATGATAGAATCACATATAAAGTTTTTTTGACTGCATTAGAACACATATGAGCATGCTATAATCACATATTCTGTTTTTTGACTGCCTAAGAACACATATGAGCATATTATAATCACATATTCAGTTTTTTGACTGCCTTAGCACACATATGAGCATGATATAATAACATATAGAGTTTTTTTACTGCCTTAGAACACATATGAACATGTTATATATCATTTATGATATAATCACATATAAATTTTTTTGCTTTGCCTGCCTTAGAGCACATATGAGCATGCTATATTCACATATTCAATTTTTTTACTGCCTTAGCACACATACGAGCATGATCGAATCACATATATAGTTTTTTGCCTGCCTTAAAGCACATCTGAGCATGGTAGAATCACATATAGAGTTTTTCTAGATGCCTTAGAACACATATGAACATGCTATAATCACATATTCAATTTTTTGACTGCCTTAGCACACATATGAGCATGATAGAATCACATATATATATATATATATATATATAACTTTTTGTCTGCCTTAGAGCACATATGAGCATGATAGAATCACATATAGAGTTTTTTTATTGCCTTAGATCATATATAGTGTGTAATTTATTTCATTATATTTTGTTTATCAATACTGACTGTTCTTTTCTTGTGTAGGCTGCTAGCGATAATCAGCGTAGTGGAGCTGAAGGGACAGATAAAGACAATGAACAAGAAGACGCACAAAATCTTGGCGATGATTAGAGGACTGTGTTGAAGAAGTTCTATTTTTTTTATTTTTCCTAATTGTAATTGTTGAATTGTAAATAATTAAACTTCTTAATTTTAAGGTGGAATGATTAATTGTTGTAGATTCTTGTTATATGAATTTTTTTGTGTGGTTTGTTTTTTATTTACAGGAAATATAAATTGTACAGGAAATAGAAATTGTACAGTTCTCGGTATTTAATTTTCAAATAAATTTTTTTTAAATTTTTTTCGTGTTTGCGACAGATTAGCGACGGAATCATCCGTCGCTATTCATATTAATCTAGTGACGGCAGTAAATCCGTCGCCAAGCCGTGGTCGCCGTTTAGTACCGGCGGATTGGCGACGGAATATAGCGCTCGTTATTCCGTCGCAATTAGCGACGGAATAATTCCGTCGCCAGTTAGCGTCGAAATATTCACGACGTTAGCATACTGTCGCCTCGTTGTCGCTAATCCGTCGCTAACCATGTTAGCGACGGAATGTGGTCGTCGCTAATCTACTGCTTTGTTGTAGTGTTAGTATTGTGATCTATGAAGAAAATTCAGGTCATCTAATAACACCTTAGAATGAGAATGATTTCTCATTCAAATAATAAATAACATCCAAATGTGATCACAATGTCCAAACGCATATTCTAAATCTTAAATACCAGTCTTCCTTGTGCTGATGTCATCTACATTTAGATTATCATGTATAAGGAGGAAAGAGGATACAGACATAGTACCATATAATTGAATGCAACAAAAAAAGATTTAAAATATGATTCAGTCGGACATCACTGAAAAAGAGTATCAAACATGAACCATGCTGCAGAAAAAGGAAACATGCATCAAAAAATATTAATCATATAGATTAAAAGAAATAAGCCGAAGTATGACTAAAGATTAATAAAGGAAATCACATGGAAAAAGTGAATCACGTAGAAGTTTCTTGTTCAAATAGACAAATGGGTGGCAGCTTATGTTCTTTGATTTAGACATCCCATTTATACAATTTTTCCAGCAAACAATAGAAAGTGAAAAAATTGACCTGTGAAAGTGATATTGCTGAAACTTGAAAAGAAAAATATAAGGTTAAAATATGATCAAGAAAAGTTTCATGCATCTGATGGACATGAAAGAAATTAAGTGACTTGTACTAATAAACAATTCACGGTCTATATTAAAAAATTAAGAAAGAAAAATAACATAAAAGCAAAAACATATACAAATTTCTTTCATATTTTTATTGAGAAAAGATGCAGAATTTAAGATTAATTCAGATACTAGTAGATTATGAAATTTTGTAAATGAAGAGGGGGAGGAGCATTACCTAAAGGATCGTAGGGGCGAGAAGGAGTGGTTGTGTGGCCGAGAGACTCTTCAATAAATGAGGAGGGGGCTCGACCAAGAGAGAGAGAGAGAGAGAGAAAGAGAGAGAGAGAGAGAGACTGCGTGAGACAAAATATGAGAGAGAGAGATTGCGTGAAAAAAGAAAAAAGTAGGGCCCCCGACCCTAATTAGGGTCGGGGGGCCCTTTGTTTAAACTCTAATTTTTGGTCAAATGAGGGTTTTGACCCTTATTTGACAAAAAATTTGAGGCGTATATGCCTCGTTTTGAGGCATGCCTCACCCCGAGGCATGCACCTCAAGGCGTATGAGGTGCATGCCTCGGGGCTTTTGCGCTTTATACATTCGCCTCAAGCCATAAAAGCCCTAGCCTTGAGGCGATACACGTTTTTAATAACATATTATATCCAATTTAATATGACATTCTTATTTGGATTATCTTATCAACTTTCCATTACCATATTATATCTTTGGTTGTTTGACTTTTCTTATAGAATTACTTTTTATTAAAATTCGCATTCTCACCCACCCTTAATATAACTTATTGAGATTCACAATCTTGCCAATCAATCGGTGAGGTATTGTGCACTAGTAACTGTTTAAAACAGTTGGGGATTCCAACAGAGTGCATTCGAATCCGATTAGTTCGATGTACAGATTTGCATTCGAATCTGAGTCTTAATCTGACATACTATCCAACCTAATTACATATAATATCTATCCAATTAGGTAATTGGATTTGGAGTAGGTATTGACTTTTCCCCATCCGACTCCGTGAATCTGAATCCCATTAGGATAGATCACAGAAGATCGGATTCAGTAATGCCTAGATCCATCCAGAGTATGACCCGCCTACAATCTTAAACACAATACGCTAGAGAGAGAGAGAGAGGTGATGTCATCTACAGCTTTTGTTTTTAATTACTTCATTTTTATTGAATTGACTTGGAGAGGTGATGTTATCTACAATTTTTTTTCTAATTATTTCATTTTTATTGAATTGACGTGGCTAATAAGTAGCCTACATTGAATAAATCTCAATTATTAGATCGAAAATTTAATCATCACGTTTTCTCAAATTCAGTATCGATAGAAGGTGAAGGAAGTATTGTGCATCAGTAGCACTGTAACAGTACTGTAGCACAATTAGGGATGTAATCAGATCGGATTTAGATCTGATAACTGACTGAATCTGAAATCCACTAAGTTTGGTATGTAGATTTGTATCTGAATCTGAGACCAAAATGAATCCTAAATCCAATTAATTCGGCATGTAGATTTACATATAAAATACATCCAATTAGCTATCTGTGTTACCTTTTTTTCCATTCCATCAGACACTGCTAGCTTGTGAATCCAGTTTGGCTAGATCCAATAAGTTTAGATTCAATAATAACTAGATCCGACCCGAGTTGGACCCTTTTACAAACTTACAATATTGACACACCCAAAACATAAATTTCATTACATTTTTAGGGTTGGTTGCTCAACCTGATAAGAAAACTAGGACCTCCTTAACATTTGGCTTAAGGCAGGGCGGTCGTTGGGTCCCACCTGGGGTTTTCCTTTCTTCGGCCTCGTCATAAAAAAAGGGTTCGTTAGATCGAAATGAATCTGAACTCAATTCTAGTCTTGAAATGAGATCCACCAAACTTCAATGGCTATCTCATCCCCCTCTTAAAGGGAGCCAGGATAAGGTGCCATCTCATGGCACACTTGGAGTGTGCCTCTGCACCTGGATGCCCTCTATGATTATCTGCTTTTGGGCCCAACAACTGACAGACTGTCAGACAAAGATGGAGGAAAATCAGGTGCAGGGGCACGCATCAAAGTGTGCCATGTAATGGCACCTGATCCTAGCTCTCTTAAAAGAGGGGGCTGGCACTACGTGGCACAGTGAATAGGTGTTGGTCCCTGATCACGGAATCTGATATCCTTAAAGGTGTCAATGAGTCAGATCTGGTTTAAATCTTGGTAAGACCAAACCCGGATCTGATTTATGCTTTTGGTTCTGAGTTCAGTTTGGGGTCTAACCAGACCCATCATAAGAAAAAACATACCCGGGTCCTATATGGATTACATGAACCAGAACCCACCATACCCTGTAAATAATAGTTTTTATCTTTTTTTATATTAAAAAATTATGGATCTTAATTGGAACTCAGGTCGGGGCCTGGTCTTAGTATGAAATTTCACAAACCATACCTGGCTCCATGTATTGATTGGACCCTTTGAGTCTGACTTAGATTCTAATTGGACCTCATTTTTTTTATCAACAAACCCTAATTAACCCTAACGGGTTTGGTACAGGTCGGTCCCACTCAAACCCGATCCATTGACACCCTGGCTATCCTCTGTCAGTATATGCACTATTTCTTTATTTTGGGCCCTTTTTTTAATGGCTCCGGAAGTCGACTCCAACAAGTTATTAATTGCTTCTAATAGTCTTTATTTTTGAAAAAAAATAAAAATTCAATTTTATTTACATATTTTATATTTATGTGTTAATATATTTATATTTTTGTATTTATATAAATAGATAAATATATTTACATAAATAGCACACATGTCCACTCACACAGACAAATGAGAACGAGATTCACATTTAATGTGAAAGTTGAAGCGTCATCTCAAAAATCGCTATGTTGCTGAAGCGCCAACCACAAATCGCTACTCAGCTGAAGCGTTATCCCACAAATCGCTATGCAGCTGAAGTGCCAACCAGAAATCGCTATTCAGCTAAAGTTACATCTTTGAAAACATGTGTTCATTGATTTCATGGTAAACAAAATAGAGTATCATTCCATAGAAATATTGCATCTAGAAAATCTCATGTTCTAGATTTGGTACATTCTGATGTATGTGATCTTTTAAAGGTTAAGACACTTGGCGGTGCACTATATTTTGTTACTTTTATTTATGATCATTCTAGAAAAGTTTTAGCTTATACACTGAAAACTAAAGATCAAGTTCTAGGTGTATTTAAGCATTTTCAAGTCATGGTTGAAAGAGAAACTGGAAGATAGTTTAAATGTATTCGCTCGGATAATGGTGGTGAATACATTTGGTTATTTGATCAGTATTGCACCAATCATGGCATCAGGCATGAAAAGATAGTAAAAAAGATACCTCAACAGAATGGAGTTGCAAAGAGAATGAATTGTATCATTCTTGAGAGAGTCAGATATTTGCTGTCACATCCAAATTGCCAAGATCTTTTTGGGGTGAGGCAATGAGAACAACAATTGATCTTATCAATTTGTTTTCTTCTATTCCGTTGAATGACGATGTTTCAGAGAAAGTTTGGAAAATGAATGAAGTCTTCTATGATCACTTGAGAGTATTCGGCTGCCGAGCTTTTGTTCATATTCCAAAGGATAAGAAGTCCAAGCTTGATCCTAAAGCAAAGTAGTGCATATTTCTTGGTTATGGGCATGAAGAATTTGGCTACAGATTGTATGATCCAATTGATAAAAAGGTTGTCAGAAGCCGAGATGTTATTTTCTTGGAATATCAAACTATTGAGGACACTGACAAGCTTGAGACAACTGAGTCTAGCACTGGAGATCGTGTTGACTTAGATCCTCTTGATTCACCTGTTGTTCAAGATATCATTAAAGAGATGCAAGTATCTCATGATAATGTAGAGGAAGAAAATGTTGAGCCAGAGATTGAGGGGAGCAGTTACCCCAAAAGACACCTCTACAGTCACCGTTAAGGAGATCCACTAGAGAGAAACAACCGTGTAGAAAATACTCTTCACATGTGTACGTGATGATAACAGATCAAGGAGATCCAGAGACTTATCAAGAAGTTTTGGAATATGAAAACAAAACCGAGTGGTTTAAGGCAATGAAAGAGGAAATAAAGTCATTGCATGAGAATCACAACTATGATTTGGTGAAACCACCTAAAGGGAAGAAGATTTTGAAAAACAAATGGGTCTTCAGGTAAAAGAATGATGAGAATAACTTTCAACCTAGATTCAAGGCACAACTTGTTGTGAAAGGATTTGGTCAGAAGAAGGAAATTGATTTTGATGAGATCTTCTCACCAGTTGTGAAGATGTCCTCCATCCGAACAGTACTTGGTATAGCTGCAAGTATGAATTTAGAAGTTGAACAACTTGATGTGAAGACTGCATTTTTGCATGGTGACTTAGAAGAAAAAATTTATATGAAGCAACCTGAGGGTTTCATTAAAATTTGTAAGGATCAGTTGGTTTGCAAACTGAAGAAGAGCTTGTATGGATTGAAGCAAGTACCGAGACAGTGCTACAAAAAAATTGATTCTTTCATGACTGAGCATGGGTATTCAAGAACCACCACAAATCATTCTGTTTGTGAAGAAATTTTCAGATGGTAATTTTACTATTATTTTGCTTTATGTTGATGATATGCTAATTGTGGGCCAAGACATAAGCATGATTAACAAGTTGAAGTTAAAACTGAGTAAGTCCTTTTCCATGAAAGACTTAGGTCCAGCAAGACAAATTTTTGAGATGAGAATTATTCGTGACAAATCATGTGGGCTAATCTGGTTATCATAAGAGAATTATATTAAAAAGGTTCTTGAGAGGTTCAATATGGACAAAGCAAAGCTTGTTAATTGTCCACTTGTAAGTCATTTCAAACTTAACTCATGTCAATGTCCTACAAGTGATGAAGAAGAAAATGAGATACATAAAATTCCCTATGCTTCAGCAGAAATGGCTGGTGATGTCGATAGTAGAAAATCTACTTCTGGGTATTTGATTACTTTTGCAGGGGAGCAATTGCATGGCAATTGAGATTACAGAAATGTGTAGCTCTCTCCACCACAGAAGATGAGCTCATCGCCATCACAAAAGCAAGCAATGAATTATTATAGATGAAGAAATTCTTACAAGAGTTGGGGTTAAAACAAGAAAGGTATGTTCTTCATTGTGATAGTCAGAGTGCGATCCACTTGAGCAAGAATTTCTCATTACATTTAAGATTGAAACATATTGATGTTAGATACCATTGTATTCATGATGTCTTGAATGATAAACTGTTACATCTTGAGAAAGTTCACACTGATGATAATACTTCAGATATGTTGACCAAGGCATTGCCTAAGGACAAGCATGAGAAGTGTCGACTCTTGGCAGGAATAGTCGAAGCCTCCACATAAGTTGGGAGGGGGAGAATTGTTGGGTTTCCCTCCTTTGTGGGACCCATCTATTTAATGAATAAGAATCTTTTGTTATCTGACATTTATTGGCATGCTCATTGAAACCACACATATTCATTATTGCAGAGGGATTCCTAAGCACGACCTTTGATTATCTCAAGGTCGATTTATGTATTCTGCTGGATAGCGATTTGTGAATGACGATTCAACAGCATAGCGATTTGTGAGATAGCGCTTCAGCTGAATAGCGATTTGTGGGATAGCGCTTCAGCTGAATAGCGATTTGTGGTTGGCACTTCAGTTGCATAGCGATTTGTGAGATGACGCTTCAACTTTCACATTAAATGTGAATCTCGTTCTCTATTTAGGAAGGGACTGTTCGACTAGTAAAGAAGGTTTTTTTTTCACTTCTTTTTTGGACTGCTTCGTGCAGCTGGTTCTTCAGAACATTTGTTTATTTTCGGCGAGGTCTTTCCTCTTGTTATTTCTCTGTACCTGTGTGTGTTTGTAAGGCTTATGCCTTTTGGTCATTTTGTCAACTCTGTTTGAAGATAGTTGAAGAAACTGACTTATCGGTCGCCGTGAACGTACCTCAGTTTGAGAAAACCACGTAAATCTTGTGTGTTTCTTTAATTTCTGTTGATATATATATATATATATATATATATATATATATATATATATATATATATATATATTTATTTATATTGCTTCCATTGTTTTTCACTTGGGAGAAAGCTGGGTGTACTTTTTGGTGATTAGTTGGTCTGGTAAAAAAAAACTAGAAAGTGTTGCAGTCCCACGCGGCCCCTTAGAAAATTTCTTCTTTTTCAATTTTATTGTTTTATTGAAAAAATGGGATTGCACAAGTCAATGATGAACATTTTTTTGATGATGAGGAACCCTTGCAGAAGGGTGAGAAAACCCCAAGTGAAGCTCCATGCATGCAGAGTCAGAACCCATGACAGCCCTAGGGTCGTTAATTGGGGATGTAAACTGTTTGGATTCAGGATGGATGTGGCCGACATATGCCAGATACAACTAATTGGTTATTGGCTACTTAGAGTCTGATTCCGATTCAAATTTGTATGGAGGAAAGCTCTTACTAAATCTGATTTTTTTTTTAAATTAAGTCAGATTTGAATATCCGTCCATTCTAGATATCAGTCGGAATTGGTAGCAAAACTGAAAGCCAAATCCAAATCTGATTATTAATCAGATTTGATTTAGCTTATCAAATCTTACTAATCGGAGTTGGACCTGATTAGATATCAGACAAAATCCGATTCATTGACATCCCTATCCATAATCAGCTTATTCGGTTAGGGTAGTATGAAATCCGAGTTCAATTTGGGCAGCCTTGGTCCGAATACTCTAAACTGACATACAAATATCTGCGAGACTCTTATTTGTCGTGATTGTATTGCAAGAAATTCGTAGATCCCAAAAATCCTGTTTCAAATCAAGATAAAATTAGCATTCTCGCCCACCCTTAATATATCTTATTGAGATTCACAATCTTGCCAATCAATCGGTGAGGTATTGTGCACTAGTAACTGTTTAAAACAGTTGGGGATTCCAACAGATTGGATTTAGATCTGATATGTGACTGAACCTGAATCCTATTAGTTGGATGTACAGATTTGCATTCCAATCTGAGTATCCAACCCAATTACATATAATATCTATCCAATTAGCTAATTGGATTTGGAGTAGGTATTGCCTTTTCCCCATCCCACTCCGTGAATCTGAATCCTATTAGGATAGATCACAGAAGATCGGATTCAGTAATGCCTAGATCCATCCAGAGTATGACCCGCCTACAATATTAAACACAATACGCTAGATAGATAGAGAGAGAGAGAGAGAGAGAGAGAGAGAGAGAGAGAGAGAGAGAGAGGTGATGTCATATACAGCTTTTGTTTTTAATTACTTCATTTTTATTGAATTGACTTGGAGAGGTGATGTTATCTACACTTTTTTTCTAATTATTTCATTTTTATTGAATTGACGTGGCTAATAAGTAGCCTACATTGAATAAATCTCAATTATTAGATCGAAAATTTAATCATCACGTTTTCTCAAATTAAGTATCGATAGAAGGTGAAGGAAGTATTGTGCATCAGTAGCACTGTAACAGTACTGTAGCACAATTAGGGATGTAATCGGATCGGATTTAGATCTGATAACTGACTGAATCAGAAATCCACTAAGTTTGGTATGTAGATTTGTATCTGAATCTGAGACCGAAATGAATCCTAAATCCAATTAATTCGGCATGTAGATTTACATATAAAATTCATCCAATTAGCTATCTGTGTTACCTTCTTTTTCCATTCCATCCGACTCTGCTAGCTTGAATCCAGTTTGGCTAGATCCAATAAGGTTAGATTCAGTAATAACTAGATCCGACCCGAGTTGGACACTTTTACAAACTTACAATATTGACACACCCAAAACATAAGTTTCATTAAAATTTTGGGGTTGATATGTTGTTACATGGATAGCTTGGTTGCTCAACCTGATAAGAAAACAAGGACCTCCTTAACATTTGGCTCAAGGCATCACTACAAGTCTTTTAATAATAGGTCACTAAATGTTTTAATAATAATAATAGGTCAAACCGTCACTAAATAAAATCGCTAGTGACGGTTACTTCCATCACAAGAGAGTACCTACAGAGATGGCTTCCGTCATCACTACAAGTCTTTGCTTTGAAAAACAACACTTAAACAATATAGGTCTTTGCTTTGAAAAAACTATACTTTACCAATAGTGGCGGTTTCAGCCATCACTAATAGTCTTTATTTTTGAAAAAAATAAAAATTCAATTTTATTTACATATTTTATATTTATGTGTTGATATATTTATATTTTTGTATTTATATAAATAGATAAATATATTTACATAAATAGCACACATCTCCACTCACACAGACAAACGAGGACTTTTGTCTTAAAAGAAAATTAATAGTTTGAATATGTTAATTAATGTTAATGCATGTGAATGTATATATTGATTGTGAGCTTGTTATGGTTTGTTTTGTCCTTGTTTTGGTAAATTATTTTGCTTCTACAATATCAGCAAATATCCATTCAATCCCTATTTTGAATTGCTCAAACTTTAAAAACTAGAAAGAAAATATTTTGATTATTGTCGGATGTATGGATTTGGATCTTGCACTTCGAGAGGATCAACCCACTGCCCTCATAGGTAGAAATTTCATTGACAATAAAATGAACTATGAGAAGTGAAATCAATCCAATCGCATGAATCTTATGATCATGAAACATACAATTCTGAAAACCTTTAGGGGCACTATGTTTGAAATGCTAATTAAGAAATTTCTTAAGAAAATTGGAAAACATTTTGCTAAAAAATTAAAAGGCTGAGACAAGCACTCTTCTTTCGAGTCTTATTTCAATGAGGTATAAAGGTAAAGGGAACATAAGGGAGTACATTATGAAAGTGTCTCATCTTGCTTCAAAACTAAAAACTCTAAAATTAAAGTTTTATGAGGACTTACTCATATATTTAGTTCTAATATCTCTTCTTGCACATTACAGTCAATTTAAGGTTAGTTATAACTGCCAAAAAGATAAATAGACTCTAAATTAGCTTATTTCACACTGTGTTCTAGAAATAAAAATGATGAAACAAGAAAAGACAAAAAATACTTACTTGACAGTTACCTCTAAAGACAAATTTAAGAAAAGAAAAAATGATAAGGAAGCTGCAGTGAACCCCCTATTGCAAAAGAAATAAAAGAAACATTAGGATGCATTCAGTTATTTCTTTTATAAGAGCGAGGGTCACACGAAAAAATTTGTACCAAATATCATATTTGGCGTGAAAAGAAAAGTACCCTCCTTACTTTGGTTTGTTCTGAGGTTAATTTAACTTATGTATCCAAACACACTTGGTGGATGAATTTTGGTGCTACCACACACATAAGTGTGTTTATATAAGGTTGCCTAAGTTATCGAACACCAATTGATGCTGAAAGATTTATCTACATGGGCGATGACAAATCAGTTCAAGTTGAGACAATAGGGATTTTTAGGTTATTATTAAAGACTGATTATTATTTAGATTTAAAAAAGACATGCATTGTACCTTCATTTAGATGCAATTTAGTTTCTATTTTCACATTAGACAAATTTGGTTATTCTTGTTTATTTGAAAATAATCAGTTTAAGTTATTTTTTAATTCAAATCTTATTGAAACTGGTTTTTTATTTATGGTTGATAACCTATATTTACTTAATATTGTTGCCTTATATTGTGAAACCTTGCATTTAAGTTCATGTGGTACAAAACAAAAATTAGCCAATGAGAATTTTGTTTTATTATCGCACAAGCACCTAGGTCATATTTTTAAACAAAGAATTGAAAGGCTTGTGGCAAGTGAAATTCTTGATTCCCTTGATTTCACCGACTTTCAGGTTTGTGTTGAGTGTATAAAAGAAAAATAAACATAAGAAAAATATGTGCTGACAGAAGAACATATGTCTTAAAGCGTATTTATACAAATATTTGTGGGTCGTTTCCTACAACTTCTTGGAATGATCAATAATATTTTATTACATTCGTATTTGACTATTCATGTCATGGGTACCTATATTTAATTCATGAAAAGTCTCAGTCACTAGATGTGTTCAAATCATTTAAGGCTAAAGTTAAAACTCAACTTGGCAAAATGATTATAGCCGTAAGATCTATCTGTAGTGGTGAATATTATGGTAGATATGATAGATTCGGTAAACAACGTGTAGGACCATTTGCTAAATTCTTAGAGGAATATGGTATCGTCCCTCAGTACACCATGCCAGGCACTTCTAGCATGAATGGTGTTGCTGAGAGAAGAAATGAGACCTTAAAGGATATTATTGTAAGGAGTATGATTTCTCATTCTACTTTACCAGAACCCTTCTAGGGAGAGACACTAAAGAGTACAACTTATGTACTGAACTGAGTACCAACTAAAGTAGTAACCAAAACCCCATATAAAATATGGGCATTCAAAAAGCCTAATATGAAGCATTTTCATATTTGGAGATGTCCAACTGAGGCAAGGCCATATAGGCCACATGAAAAAAACCTAAACTCAAGAATGGTTAGCTGCTATTTTGTTGGATATTCTGAAAGATTTAGGGGTTATAAATTTAATGACCTTGTGAATAAGTCCTTTTCTATGATGGGAAACACTTGTTTCTTTAAGGATGCTGAGTTTGGAGAAGGTGATAAGGTAAAAGACATTGCTTTTAAAGAATAATTTGTTTATCTTCCTACAGTTGGTATTGACAATGATCAGATTTCAATTTCTGACATTGTTCAAACAAATCCAGAACAAGGCAATGTTTAAGATCGCCCTATCCAAAATCAAGTTTTTACCCCTAGAGTACACTCAACAACCTCAAGAAACATTTTAAGAAATACCTCAAGTAACTCAAGAACAAGTGCCATTAAGGAAATTCACTAGAGAGAGGAGAAGGGCAATTCTAGTTGATTATATTATTTTTGTCCAAGAACATGAATGTGATATTGGATTAAAAGAATATGATCCATTCAACTTTCATCAAGCTATACAGAGTTCTAACTCTCAAAAGTGGATAAATGCTATGTATGAAGAGTTTAAATTCATGAAAGACAATGATGTATGGTATCTTGTCCCATTACCTGAAGGTGTGATACTCATTTATTGCAAATGGATATTTAAAACCAAGAGAAATTCAACAGGTGATGTAAAAAGATATAAGATACGTCTTGTTGCAAAAGAGTTTACTCAAAGGGAAGACATTGCCTATACAAAGACTCTCTCCAGATTCTATAAAAGACACTTTCAGAATAATTATGATACTTGTGGCTCATTTTGATTTGGAGCTACATCAAATGGATGTAAAGACTTCATTCTTTAATGGTGACATTGATGAGATAATATATATGGTGCAACCAAAATATTTTGTCTTAAGCGATATAAAGAAAATTGTTTGTAAATTAAATAAATCCATCTATGGACTTAAGCAGGCTTCCTGTCAATGGTATCATAAATTTCATCAAGTTGTCCTCTCATTTGGTTTTGAGATAAATGTGGTTGATGAATGCATATACCATAAATTCAGTGGGGGTAAATACATTTTCCTGGTTTTATATGTTGATGACATATTACTTGCCAATAATGATATAGGCTTATTGCATTAAACCAAGAAATTTCTGATAAAGAAATTTAAAATGAAAGATCTTGGTGACACCTCATTGGTATTAGGAATTCAGATAAATCAAAATCGTTATCGACATATTCTTGGATTATCGCAAAAAAGCTATATCGAAAGGATTTTTGACAGATTTAGCATGAAGGATTGCAAACCACGTGACACCCATGTTTCTAAGTGAGACAAATTTAGTCTCGCTTAATGCCCCAAACACCAGTTTGAAGTCAAGGATATGAAAAAAAAATTCTATGCATCTGTTATAGGGAGTCTTATGTATGCTCAAGTGTGTATACGTCAAGATATAATAAACATTGTTGGGATATTAGGCAGATGTCTGAGTAACCCAGGAATGGATAAATGGAAAGCAGCTAACTGGGTTATGCAGTACTTATAAAGAACAAAGGATTACATGCTCACATACAGGAAGTTGAATCAGTTAGAGTTTACCACCCAAGGTCTTTCACGAGCATACTGCTCGAATGGGTGTTATATCATTTATTGATATGATGGTTTAGTGGGAGTTTGTATTCAGATGTTCTCAGATAAAATAAAATTTTATTTTATTACTTCAGCATAGAGCTTAGGTTTCAATTTCATTTTGTACTCATTTATGGTGATCTCTCTAAATAATAAGGCAGGACCAGTTGAAAATATGTATGTTTGAATCACATTAGATGTAATTTTCATGCTTCACATTCATACTTGATCTATGTCATTGGTTATATCAATATATGTGATCATTGATGAGTTCAATTATGATGAATGTAATGAAGATCACTTTGGTTCTATGTTGACATGATCAATGGACCAGATTATTGGAGATGTCATATCGTAAGATAGTATTTTTGAGCTCATAAGGATAGTGTATAATGTGTGGTTGTATGGTAACATATGTATTCCAAGTGAGAGATTGTCAGATATTTTATGTGGGCCTACATATATAAGTAATCACCCATTATAAACTATCTAAGGTGAAGACACATATAAAGTGATCTTATATGGTTGGGCCACATGACATCTTATAAAATATAGTTATAATAATGTGTAGATACCTCATGTGCTCTCTTATGTTAATTTTTTATTTTATGATGGGCTGAATTGGAAAGAAGACTATAGGGTAGTTACAATTAGGTTATGGTCCCCAAAACCATATATAGTGGTTGTTTTCTTGTGTCTCCCTATCAAGAAAGAAAAATATCCCTCTCTCATTAGGTTTCGAGAAGAAGGAAAGGCCGCCTATACAGATTTTGGAAGATCTATCAGTGCAACAATGGATTTGAGTACGCTTCCACATTATATTTTACTTATTTGTTTATGATCTTTTTAATGATTTAGAATGAACAAATTTAGGGATCAAGAAATATGTTTAATTGCCTAAATCAAATTCCAATATGATATGCTTTGAGGATAGAGTTCTCAGAATGATGATCATGCCCACGTGTCGATGAATGCTGATGCTTGCTTCTTACACCATTCGGTTTGTTCAACCTTTCCCTCTTGGACCTGCTCTCAATGATCTCCCCATTATTGGAATATGGATCATATCCAACCTGATGTGACCCAGTTTGACATGGGTACATCATGAGAGTTACATGGGTACATCATGGGATAGCATGGCTAAAGGGAGTTACAGGGCAGTTATTGTAACTGCCCATGAAGGGTAATTATGGTAACCTCCTACTACAACCTCCAACTACGGGTTTCTCTCAAAAGTCTATAAAAAGAGGCCTTGTTGCTTGATGAGAGCAACCAGGGGTTGTCATCTTTCTCTCATTTGGGTTCAGGATCCTGCTCACCATTAACTTAATGACCTGGGCTCATCATAGGCATCGAAGGGTTGAGGAGAATGTCGAGCACCTGTGTACGTTCATTTTATCCATGGTGTCTACCAGTATGTATTCTAGCTTTTACATTCTGGTTATGTTTTGTAGAACACCAATATTGGGTTATGGGCCCACGATACAAACTTGAACCAAATTCAGATTCGGTCCAAACAAGATCTGAATCAAATCCAAATCCACAAACTGATCTAGAACCAGACCACAGGAACCGATTCAAATCTGATTTTGATCCATAAAGTATCCAGGTTGGATCTAGATTCTTAACCCAGTCCAGATTCATAAAGGATCTGGATCCTGGATCTGATCTTTTTGGATCAGACCCAAAACCATAAATGAGTCTCGGTCAGATCTTCAAACTGATCTAGATTCAAACCTCATCCAAACAACACCCTGGTCCTCGAACCGGTCCAGATCCAGATCCGATCTATAAAGGATCGTTGTCGAATCCAGATTCTAGTCTGGTTTATCTAGGTCAGACCCAGACTCGAAACCTAATTGGATCTAGATCCGGTCGGTTCTTTGGGTACAGGTCTGACCCATACATCGGGTCTAGACCTGATCCATAAATGATCCAGGTCCAGATCGGGTCTTCCCTGGGACAGGCGGAGACCCGATCCACCCAAAACAGAGAATTCGAGTCTGGATCAGGTCCCCCAGACTCAGATCCAATACCCGGTCTACACAAATCAGGCCAACCGCTCGGTCGGGTTCCACCGTAGATTGATATAGTGGAACTCGACGGGTGTTCAATTTTAAACTGAATGCCTTCGGTGTTTTGCTCAGAAACTGAAAGGTACACATCGCTCCGCTCTTTAGGCGACCACCGACACCGGTGGTTCCACAGGCGAAGGCCACCTTACGATGAAAAACTACCACCGACGTGTCCTCCCCACCAGCGTCAGTGAAGATAAGGGGATAAAGGGTTTATATATTTTTTTACAGACAGCCACCACCCTCCACCGGTTGTTGATGCCATCGGCGGTCGACCACTATAGTCGATGGCAACAGTCGGTCGACAATGACCAGTCATCGTCTCCGATTGCAGTGACCACAAGCAAGGAACTCTGGTTCCCTGTTACTGTAGTGAAGCTTACCATCGTCGACTGCTTTCGGTAGTCGGTCTCGAATGTTGTCGGCGACAGCCACACACTGGTAGCCAGCCAGTTAGTAAGCTAGGACATTCGTGGTGGTGGCAGCAGTGAACGTGGCTGTGAAAGGGTTTTTTCCCCCGTAGTGGAGGCATCCACAACGTCCAGGGCTATTTGGCAGTGGCTAGATGGTAGTAGACTATCTCGCAATGGCTGCCTTCGACGGCCAACCACGACCTCCGACGGTTAGCTGTGGACAACCACAACCCACTGCCATCGGTAATAGCAAACAGAGTTCCGATATAAGGTGGGTCTGGATGGGGTTGACCCCCTCCCACCTTAAACCAAAACAATGGCAACCATCGACGGCTAGCCTCCTCAGGCGATGGTGAGGGCTGGCTTCCAGCGGTTTGCTACTGACCATCAAGAACACTTTGCTGGCTGGTGGAGAGACGCCTTATGGGGGCTACTAAAAAACACAGTGAGAAAAAAATGGGACACTGACGAGTGCCACAAGAACGCTAGTACACCCACACGCACAACGAAACTCATAATCCAAAGGTACAATGCTGAATTGCCTTATGGTCACATGATATACTAGTTTCACCAATTGAAGTCAATTTCTTGTGAATTGAGGAGACAAAGCAACTATGAGTATTATCGTTTCCACCAAAGTGGAACGATGATGACCCAATTATCTTTGTCTTAGAAAAAGTAAATAATAAAGGGTCTTAGTTTTTATATTTTCAATATGAGTCTCGTTTGAACAATTATAAGTTTCTTTTCTTTCGTTTCTTGTAGTACTAGGTTATTTTATCATTGACGATTCTAGTAACATCCTCATTTTTTGGATTGAAAATAAATAATTTTATTCACTCTGAGTTACATGAACTTGAATTTTGCTCTTAGAATTAATGAACCTCCCAATATTATAGAGCAGAGTACAACCACACAGAAGGCTACCTTTGAGAAGTGGGAGTACTCGAATAGACTTACCTTATTGCTTTTATAATCTCAGGTGGCTAAGAACATTCGAGGTATCATCCCTCACTACAGGACAATGAAGGAATTCCTAGAAGGCATTGAGGCTCAGTTTGTCAGTTCTAATAAAGCAAGGGCAAGTACACTGATGTCAAAGTTGGTGCCTATGAAATATTTTGATGATAGTCACATCCGACAACATATCTTAGAGATGAGAAACATTACATCTCAGTTGAATGACATGAAATTTGTCATTTCAAACTCATTTCTGATTCATCTAATTTTGATCTCATTGCCTGTTGAACATGGATCCTTCAAGATCTCTTATAACACACATAACGATGAGTGGTCTCTTAGTGACCTCTTAACTAAGTATGTTGAAGAAGAAGAAAGACTAAAAGGTGAGACGGTGCCAAGTGCACATATCGCCTCTCATTGAGTAAAACATTGGTCGGGAGCAAAGAAAAGTTCCTTCAAGAAGAAGAACAAGAAGAAAACCTTTGAAAAGAGTTCAAACTCCTAAGTAAAAGCCAAATTCTAGGCAGAAGGTTCTTTTATAAAATATTTTTTTCAGCAAGAAGAAGAGACATAAGAAGGTGGATTGCCTAAAGCATAAGAAATAACTCAAGAATAAAGGTAATAAGTCATTTATTTCTCATGAGTTTAATTTAATTCATGTTACATTGCATAGTTAGTGAATTGATTCTGCTGCCACGGTGCACATTGCCAACTATTTATAGGCATTTCTGAATAAGAGAGAACCAATAGAGCATGAAAGAAGCATCTTCTTAGAAACTAAGATGCGTTCACATGTCAAGAATGTTATGACATGCACAGTTGTATTGGAGTCAGGATTCATTTTGAATTTGGTTGATACATTTTATGTTCCATCCTATAGTCGAAACCTTATTTCGATTTCAAAATTTGATAAGTTTGGTTTTGTTTTTAAATTTGAAAACTCTAAGCTTATTATTGTTAAAAATTCTATTCTTGTAGGTTTTGCATATGTGTTCAATGATTTGTATCATTTGAAAACCAAATTCTAAATTCGAGAATCTCACTCTATTGAGAATACATTGATTGACAATAAATATGGCCTAAAGGAGGATCAATCTTATTTGCTTTGGCATCGAAATTTAGGACATATCTTGAAAGAGAGAATCCAAAGACTTATAAAAGAAAGAATTCTTAGATCCCTTGATTTCGCAGACACAAAACCATGTATTGATTGCATAAAGAATAAGCAGTATAACATGTATAAGAAAGATGCCAAACACAATAATAAAAAATTGAAAATCATGCATACGAATATTTGCTGGCCTTTTTTCTATGTTATACGGGTGAAAAATATTTTGTCACCTTTATAGACGATTTCTCATGGTATATGTATCTCTACTTATTATTTAAAAAATTAAAAGTCTTTCAGGTTTTTAAAAACTTTAAGAAAGAAGTAGAGAAACTGACTGAGTGAAGTTATTAAAGTGGTTAGGTCTAATAGAGGTGGTGAATATTATGGTTGTTTTACTAAAATGAGACAAAAGGAAGGGTTATTAGCGTGATTTTTAAAAGAGAAAAGTATTGTACTTCAATATACCAAGCCTGGTAGTGCTTACCAGAATGGTATAGCTAAAAAAAGAAACTATACGCTTAAAGAAATGGTTTGAACAATGTTGAATCACTCAAACCTTCTCTTAACCTTGTGAGGTAAAACTCTTAGGACATCAGTGCATATTTTGAATAAGGTTTCTGCGAAGGCTGTCAAAAAAACTCTTTACCAATTATGGACTGGTAACAAACCTTCTTTGTCATATATGTGCATATTGGGATGTCAAGCTGAAACTAAATTGTATAACCTACATATAAAAGCTTTTGATCCTAAGACAACTAATGAATTTTTCATTGGTTATCTAGAAATATCAAAGGGCTTAACTTTTATTATCCATCTTATACACCACAGATAGTGAAAACAAATAAAACAAGATTTCTTGAAAATAGTTTTATTGGAATAAATGCATCTCAAAGTTTATAATTTGAGAAAATGCAAGATTCAGGTTTCATACTTACGAAGGATAAGGACTTACTTCTTCCTATAATTATCCCTTTGGATAATGCCAGGAAAAATCCAGTCATTGAATGTCAATCTCAAATAGAACAAGTTGTTGATGAGGATATACAATAACAACAGGATATAGAGGTTCATTTTGAATCACCTGTAGCATATGTTTGAAGGTCTGCGAGGACCAAAAAATCTGCTATCCATCTGAACTATGTTGTGTATTTGCTAGAGTCTAATGATTTCATAGACATTGTTGATGATCTTTTCACCTTTGCAGAAGCCATTAAAAGTGAAAGATCGACATATTGGTTCAATGCCATAAAAGAAGAGCTTGACTCTATGGCAAAGAATCAAGTGTGAGATCTTGTACCTCCACTTGATAGAGTAAGACCTATTGGTTGTAAGCGGATCTTTAAGACTAAGACAAACTCCAAAGGGCAAGTGGAGATGTACATGACTAGACTCACTGCAAAGGGTTTCACACATATGAAGGGCATTAATTATAATGAGACTTTTTCTTTTATCTCAACTAAGAATCATTGAGGATAATCATGGCCCTCATAGATCATTTTGATAGAGCTACATCAAATAGATATAAAAATTGCTTTCCTGAATGAGAATCTAGAAGAGGAGATATATATGCAACAACCTCCTTATTTCAGTGTAGATGACTCAAATAATTTAATTTACAAATTAAAGTAGTCAATTTATGAACTTAAACAAACCTCTCGCCAGTGGTATAAAAACTTTAATAAAGTAATTTTGAACTTTAGATTTACTAAAAACATTGTTGATCAGCGCATATCCTTAAGGCTAGTGAGTGTAAGTGATTTTATATGTTGATGATATTATTCTTGCAACTAATGATTTGAGCATACTACATGAGACCAGATTTTTTTTCTCTCATTTTGACATCAAGGACATGGATGAGGCCATATATGTCCTTTAAATTAAGATTCATTATGTAAAACCCAAGAAAAAAAACTTGGATTTGGGTCAGATCTGGACCCAAACCCAACCTGAGGCCACCGCCTCCCTCGTGCCTTATAAAGACAACGAGGCAGGGGAGGGGTTTCAAATAGAAACCCCCTTTCCCCTCTGCTCTCTCGTTCTCTCTCCCTTTCTCACCTTCCTTCTGCTCGACAGACCTCCGACGAACTCCCCTTCAGTGAGCTCCTGTTCGACAAACCCCCTCACCCGCAACTCCCTCTCGTCTACCGACGCTAGCTACCTCGGTCCCTCTCGTCGCCCCCCTGCAGGTAACCCCTGACTCCCCTCTCTTTCTTCTTCTTCTTCTTCTTCTTCTTCTTCTTCGTTTACCCTTTTCTCTCCTTCGGCAGGATGGTAGGGGTGACACCCCCTACCGTCTGCATTTAGTTGGTCGGCAGAAGCTAAAGCCCTTGTCGGACATCTTTCGATAGGTCAGCAGGGGTGACGTCCCCTGCCACCTGTGTTTAGTTGGTCGTCAGGGGTTTTAGCCCTTGCCTTTAATGTTCTGACAGATCAGCAGGGGCGACACCCTTGCTGCCTGTGATAAGGCTTTCGGCAAGTGCATGTTGGCCCTGTCTCACTTTTTGGTAGGTCGGCAAGGGCCTTGCCCCTGCCATCTGCGTATTATCGACAGGCAGGGACAAAGCCCCTGCCCCCAATCCTCCTTCTTTCCCTTTTTTGTTGGGGAGGGGCAGAGCCCCCTCCCTGTCTCCCTGTGGTGCAAGATAAAGGGGAGGGGAAGAGCCCCCTCCCTGTCTTCCTGTTGTACAAGTTACGAGTGAGGGGCTCGGCACCCTCCCTGTTTCCTTTTTTCGCCAAGGAGGGGCTAAGCCCCCTCCCTGTCTCCTTGTGATATGGGTTACGAGGGAGGGGATCGACCCCCTCCCTGTTTCTCCTTATCGCAAGGAAGGGGGTTGAGCCATCCCCCCAGTCTCTCTGCTCTTGTTAGGACCCGAGGTCGGGTTCGACTCATCAGTCGAGCCCACCTTCACCTTTGGCAGTTGCAGGCTGGGTTGGGTCTGGTTTGACTGTCATGCCCACCTGCCTCCCTTGTGCTGGTTGGCATGGCCGGGTTCGGCCTGGGTTGTTGTCCCTTTGCCCTGCCCCTTGCACACTTTCTCTTTAGGCTTTTATGCAGTTACTTACATTTTATCTTTTGCAGCTCGTACGACGGATCCAGCTCACGCCCCACGACCCGAGCAGTCCATCGCTTACACCCGCAGACGCTAGCAATCTCGCAACTCCCCAAGGTAGGGGAAGATTGCATGGAAGACTTGGATAATTGAATTGAGTTCAATTAACTAAAAAGAATATATATATATATATATATATATATATATATATATATATATATATATATATATATATATATATATATATATATACAAGTACACATTTTAACTCAAGGACGTGGTTTCACGATCCTTGTTCTTTACTTTCTGTCATGTCTTTACTTTGTCATTGCACTTTCCGCCCAGGCTTCTGCTTTTGTAAATGTTTCGTTACTGCCTTGCCATTGCAGATGACGCTCAAGTTTTCGCTCATTGCATGTGCTATAAAGGCATCCTCGTGGAGGATGCAAGGGGCATTTATCGTTCTTCCTCTTGTGATTAGAGTTGAGTCAGAGGCTTAATGATACATCATCGTCTAAGGAGAGGGATCCTGACTTTTCGAGTGAACAGTCCTGCAACATAGACTTGAGAATTTAGGGAGTTGCACAAAAGCATTAAAGACTGCCCAAATCAAAGTATTTGGAAGGATTTGATTGGATGGTTTTGTTCGTCTATTCGACATATCTCGGGTAACCCCGAATTGGGGCTTGAGCAAACTTCTTAGCGGGAGTTCTATTGAGAAACTTGTATCCTATTTATCGAGGCCAGTATCAAGTCATGTGAGGCATGTAGATACCATGATAGTGGATGAAATTCTTGAAAATCGCATGCCAAATGTTGGCACA
Source organism: Nuphar pumila (assembly GCF_984573655.1). Lineage (NCBI taxonomy): Eukaryota > Viridiplantae > Streptophyta > Magnoliopsida > Nymphaeales > Nymphaeaceae > Nuphar > Nuphar pumila. The sequence continues at coordinate 110,098,321 of NC_143255.1, read as the reverse complement.
AGCTGTTGATTGTTTTAAAAGATAAATAATGTCAAAAGTAAAGTTTGAGAAACATTACATCTTTGTGAAACACTTTTGTTGAGGCTTCTATTGAGGAACTATACCCCTTTCATCCTAGAGTACTCGTAGTCATGCTCTACACGCTAGTACTGCAATGATCGGATGAGACGGTCATGCAACCTTGAACAGTGCTAAATACACAATATTGTAAACACATAAAAATGTGATCGCCTTCACAGGTAAGATGCTCATTTGGTCAAAAGACCAGAGCATATAGAATGAATCATCACTTAATTTACCCCTGACACACTCATTCGCTTCTTGTAGTCTGTCAAGGGAGAGGACAGAGCGATACACACTCCAATGGATAGGTTGTTAATAACCACCCCACGGGCAAAGATCTGGCCTCCTCAGTCATTGGAGTTAGGGGAAGGGACTACCAGACATTATCCTAGGTGGTAGATCCCATGGACTTCTGCAGAAGCTGGATGCATCCGTTGCCAAATACCTACCTTTGGAGAATCCTCTCTCGGCTAAAGTTGTTCCCTTAGGAGCAGACTCAACTAGCTATTCGAGTTATTAAAAATACATAGAATAACAGACGCCCGAACTAGTCTTAATTATTTCTATGATTTGTTTGCGCGTACCCGCAGGTCAGTAATATCAAAACATAAGTTTGTTCACACTGGTTGATGGATCATAAGACTTTCGTGTGTTTTGGGTACATATTTTTTGTCAAGTAAAAGCTTATCGATGAAATTACGTATGACTTTGGTGTCTTCGAGATTCTTATGATTATGATGCTTATGCAGGTAAATAACACGTCACGCCTACATAGTTGTATCGCAGAAGATTGCATTATGATTGTTCATGTGAATATATCATACATGTATAACATGATTGATAAGTATCATGAATATTTGATTAAAATGCCTTGAAGATATGTGCGTGAGTTACAAGCTAGAAAGGTCGAATGCGATGTGCTTTGAGATAAGAATTATGAATGCATATGATGATGCAATGATCTGAATATTTGCACATATAACTCGAATCCTATGCGATTTGATTTACCATGTGAAGTGATACGATGCATATTGTTGGTATACATGCTTGTGCCCATATTGGTGGATACTGACCCCAAGAGCAGTCAATTGTTCAGAGCAGTCGATTGTATCGATACATGTATCACTAAGTATGGTATCTGTTGAGGACATGATCTCTAAAGGACTATCTGCGAGGGTGTGTATGATCAAGATCAGGTGACCCAACTAGAGTGGTAGATTCTCTATGAGAATGTACACTGTCCAAGAGTGGGTAGCCACAAAAATGATAAACTTCTGTGAAGAAGTGCATGGTCCAAGACCAGGTATACCATCTAGAGCGGTAATTCCTTGTGAGGTTGTACATTTCCCAGACCAGGTGATTTGGCATTGATCTTATTAATTATAATAGTGGCTATAGACCCTGAAAGCGGTCATTTATGTTGATGCGTGTATCACAATAAATTAGAAGATAGTGAAAGTGACAAACAATGACCTGATAATTATTAAATGCAGTGACCCCGTTCAAGGAACAAAAACAAGCTAGAGCAATGTCTCATTGTGTCTCTTCATCCGTGTCGAATCAAGTAGAAGATAGCATTCTTATAGTCTTCTGCTAAACCCTTTTTTATGGCTCTGTATAAACTCTTGCAAAGATAAAAGTTAAATCACACATACATTTTGTTCAATCGAGTTTTGAACTGCTTACCCGTTTAACTGTTGATATGCTTTAAACTGCTTAGCATGCTGAATTAAATGCTCTTAATTCAGTTTCCTGTAGTCTCTCTTGTGCACCTACTAGTTTTTCGCAAAACTAACCCATTCTATGGGTAGAGGTGATGATTAGGTACACCACGGGCGATAGTGCGATTGCAAGATGACTTTAAGATTTCTTTTTCCTACTCTTAGCTCACGTCCTGGATGTTTGTGGGTTTTGTCACAGATTTTTTTTTGGATATCCAAATTTTATACTATTTAAAAACTTCTTTAAATGAAAGTGTCTTTTCCAAGTATTTTGCAAGTAACATATGGAGTGAGTTTTGGTTCTTTTAGCTAATGTGCCCAAAGTTGTGCCTTTCTAAATTCAATAAAAGAATTATCTTCTGCTGATTACATAAACAAACTCTGGAAGAAAAGAGATTTTCTTCTAGTCTCTTGCCTATTTTCTATAAAAGGTTTGAAAGTTTGAAATTTTGGGGTGTTACACATTATGATAAAACTAAGGGTGTCCTTGGTCTCTTTCAGCAATCTTATATCCTTAAGGCTCTTAAAAGATATGCGATAAAGAATTGTTCTAGTTGAGCACCCATAGTGAAAGGGGATAAATTGAGTTTAAAAGATTGTCCTTAGGATGATAATGAAAAGACTCAAATGGTAATTGTCTCATATGCTTCGACAATTGAGAGTTTACAGTATATGTAGACCTACACCCGACCAAATATTGCATTTATTTGGAGAATGTATGATAGATATCAGTTTAATCCAGACATTGCACATTGGAAGGCAACAAAGAAGGTCATGTGCTATTTTCAAGGAATGAAGGATTATATATTGACCTACAGAAAGGTTGACCACCTAAAGGCATTGGATACTCTGATGCAAATTTGGGAAGATGTCTCGATAGTAGAAAGTTCACTATTGGATACATCTTCCTACTGACAAGTGGTGATGTATCATAGAGAAGAAGAAAACAGGCTACAACTGCTACTCATACTATATAGGCATAATTCATTACTCTATATGAGACTTCATCTCAGACTATTTGGATACGAAGCATCATTGTGCATCTTGAGATTGTGGACTCTATTGAGAGACCACTAAAGTTCTTTTATGATAATGAAGTTGTGTCCTTCTCGAATAACAACATGAGCTTAACCTCGTATCGATACATGGAGTTAAAGTACTTTGTTGTGAAAGAAAGAACTGTGAATCAATTGATACAATCGGTATGAAAAAAATGACTGTGGATCCCCTTACTAAAGTGCTAACACTAGGATTATATTTTCAACATGTAAAGGGGATGGGTCAGTTTGATTCCTTCTAATGTATAACAATAAATTATGGTTATATGTGATCACATTTATAAAGCTAAATTGATTATCTATGATTTTGTGTATTGTTATTTCTGCATAAAGGATTTTTTATTTGGGTAAAGAGAATAGTAAAATAACAATGTTAAATGACCAATAGAATGAGTTAGAAACCAACCTGTTCATAAAGGTAATTTTAACATGCTAAAACACTGAAAATGAATTATATTGTAATACATGAAAATATGATATTTCATAAAGAAGTTTTCATCTCCATGACTCGTATGATTCATTCTTGTGATACAAGATAGCATGTGAACCCACATGAAAATTGAATCAAAATAACAACAAAACCTTGATAAAGTGTTTTTCCATGTCAATGGGTTAAGTGGGAGAATGTTGAAATATGGATCGTATCCAACCTGATGTGACATGATTTAACATAGGTACATCATGGGATATGATAACTCATAGAAGTTATATGGGTACATCGTGGGATAACAAGACTCATAGGAGTTACAGGGCAGTTATTGCAACTGCCCATGCAGGGTAACCACTGATTGTGGTAACCTCCCACTACAGGCTTTTCTTAGAAGTCTATAAAAAAAGGCCTAGTTGCTTGATGAGAACAACAAAGGGGTGTCCTCTTTCTCTCATTTGGGTTTAGGGTCTTGCTCACTCTCGACTTGATGACCTGGGCTCATCATGGGCATCGCTAGACTAAGGAGAATGATGAGCACCCACGTATGCTCGTTTCATCTATGGCGTCTACCGGTATATATTCTTGCTTTTTACACTAGTTCAGTTTTGTAGAACTCCAACAAACATTGCTATCATCCCTGTGCTTTAAACTCTTTACTGAGAACTCCTGCTTCCCAGAATGACCACTACAAGAAAAATGTGGATTAGCAACGGACGCTATTCATCGCTAATCCGTCTCTAATCTGTCGCTAAACAGTTTAGCGATGGATTGGCGACGAATTAACGATGGATAGCGTCCATCGCATAATCTTGATCGCTAATTAGCGATAGAACTTATCCGTCACTAATTTATGACAAATTAGCGATGGACATGATCTGTCGCGAGTCTGTCACTATTTTAAATTAGCGGTTGATATTATCCGTCACTAATCCATCGCTAAAAAAAAAAAATGCTCCCTGCCGGGCGGTATTCCGGCAGCAATAGGCCGGACTTGTACTGTACCACACATGCGTTGCACCTGAGCGGCCCGACCCGCCATTGTGGGGTCTTTTGCACAGAACTGGCATGCCCTCTGGTGCGCTCTCTTGCACGCTCTCTGGTGCACTCTCTGATGCGCTCTCCAGCGCCCTCCCGACCTGGTTCCTTGCTTTTCCATCCCAGCCCGCCATTGCAGGGTCTTCTGCACAACGCAGGAGAGTGCACCTCCAAACCGGTGCACTCTCATGAACGCTCTCCGATGCCTTCTCGACCTCCGGCCCGACCCGCCACTGCAGGGTGTTCTGCACAACGCAGTGGTTGCACCTTTGAACCAGCGCACTCTCCGGCGCCCTCCCGACCTGGTTCCCTTGCTTGTCTGTCGACCTGAAACCATTACCCTCAACAAAATTGTTAAGCCAGGAACGAAAAGCCACGCTCGGAAAAGAAAACGACTTACCGGACCGGAGAGGTTAGGCCGGCCTGGTCCTCCAGCGTCGACGGGCGACTCCGACTTCTCTTCTTCCTCGCGTTCCTCCGCCACGAAGTCATCATCGTTCGAGAAGTCATCAGTTTAAATTTTGAACAGGGAGAGAGGGAAAATTTCGCGCTTTAGATGGGATGGTTTAAATTGAGAATTAGCGAGGGAATTTTTCCGTTACTAATCCGTCCCTAATTAGCGACGGATTAGCGAAGAAAAAATTCTCTCACTAATTCCGTCGCTAATTAGCATTTTTCTTGTAGTGTTTGGCCACAAAAAAATTTTGTCGCTAATCCATCGCTCATTAGCAACGAAATTACGAGGGAGATATTTTCGTCGCTAATTTTGCAAATATTTTAAATATTAGCGACATATAGTTTTCTCTCGCTAATCCGTCGCATATTTGCGACGAAAAAAATCTGTCGCAAATGTCCGTCGCTAATCCACGTTTTCTTGTAGTGGACTCACCCCCGTCGTTCTCACAAGCCTTGGACAATCCAAGATTCTCAACAATCTGCTCTAAATAGCTTCTTTAAAATAAAAAGATAGTCGGATCTAAATAGGCATACTCGGTGAAATCCATCTAGGCCAATGATCCTTAGGGGAAAAAGCAACTTATGTCTCACACTTCTGCCCAAAAAAGAAAAACAAAAACAAAAACAAATTTAACTCTACACCACCAACTAAAATGAACCACACAAAATAAAAAAAACCTAAAGATGCAAAAACCCCAAACAAAAACCATAAAAAAAAAACCAATACACTCAACAAAAGCCCAAACCAACTAAAATAATTACACAGAAAAAAAGAGGGGGAAATCACTTGTATGAAAAACAAGTGAAAAGACAAAACTGAGATTCCCCCTTTAACCCGAACCTCAGAAACCCAAAAGCACATGCTCAGAAACGAAAATCCTAAAACAAAAAGAGAGAACACAGGAAGAAATCAAGCATCGACGAGATAGAGGAAAAGTCTTTAAGAAAAACCTTGCAGGTTTTAAGTTTTAACCCAAGAGAATTCAATTCTCTCTCCCCCATAGATGCACGAAGATTTTCAAAACTCTAGATGAAACCCTCTCTATCTCTTTTTCGGTTTCTATGTAGATGAAGAAGGACAATACAAACCCTAGCAAACAAGGAAAAAGATAGACAAGGGAGCGATTCTCCGAAGAGAACGAGAGAGAGAGAGAGAGAGAGAGAGAGAGATTACGGTTTAGGGTTTTGGAGGGGAACGGATAAAGAGAAACGGGCATACGAAATAATTTTGCCCCATCCATCTTTGACTATTTTTTATTTTACATTTTAGAGAAGGTTCTGACTATCATTATAAATAAACTCAACAGTGACTGAGTGTAAACCGTCACTGTTTTTTCGTTTTCTTGTAGTGAATCCATAGCATTGAGGTGAAAAGATCAAGTGCAATATGATTGCACAAATATTTGTGCATTAAGCACCGCACCACCCTCCATCTTGGGGACAGGGGCTGTCAGGTGTGGGACCCAAGACCTGATGGATGGTGATGGGGGTGCTTAATAAACAAAATTTTGACTCCAGATCGAGGTACATTTAAACGCAACCTAAAGTCAGTTAACATCCAATATTCACTGAGACAAGAATTGCACGATTGGAGCCGAATCTGTCATGATCACAGAACCAGTATTCACTCAGACAACAAGTCTGTGCACGTCTCTATGGCCGAGTCGTGAGTCATGACCACACAAACCGAAGACTTTGAAAACAAAAAACAAATAGTTTGTTTGTTGCTTGGGCTTCAAGTGTTTCCATTATATAATTATAAAGATAATGAAGGTTGACTTGCTGCGTCCAGCACATATTCTATTTTAAGAAATACAGACATTCCACAAGCGAAGGGTGCCTATTTATAGGTGCTCCCCCTTGCATCAATCTCATCCAAGCATGGAAGAATAATTATAAATTCTCCCCTACTCAGATTTCCTTCTTCTTTCTACTGTATCTTTCTGTCATGGGGTTCTTCTCTTTGACATTGCTGCTCTTTTCTCTGTTGTTAGGTGCATTGCCTGCATTAGCACAGCAATGTGGTAGTCAAGCAGGGGGTGCTGTGTGTGCAGGAGGATTGTGCTGCAGCCAATGGGGCTACTGTGGCAGTACCAGTGCCTACTGTGGAACTGGGTGCCAGAGTCAGTGTGGGACTACTGGATCAGTTCAGCGATGTGGAAGTCAAGGAGGAGGTGCGGTATGTACTGGAGGGTTATGTTGTAGCCAGTGGGGTTACTGTGGCAGCACCAGTGCTTACTGTGGAGCTGGTTGCCAGAGCCAGTGCACTGGCAGTGGTGGTGACTTGAGTTCTTTCATTTCAGAGGCCACCTTCAACCAGATGCTGTTGCATCGGAATGATGCCGCTTGTCCTGCTAAAGGATTCTACACTTACGATGCCTTCATTACTGCCGCTAATGCGTTTAGCGGCTTCGGCACTACAGGTGATGACGCCACTCGTAAAAGAGAAATTGCTGCCTTCCTTGGCCAGACATCCCATGAAACAACAGGTATGAGAAGATGAATAACCCCAACGGAAATATGGCTACACAACTTAATGAGGATTGCTAATCTCGAGTTTGTGATGTTCAAGACTGATCCTTCTTTATCTGTCATCTTTTTGCATGAAACCATGGTGTAGATATTTTTTCTTTCGTTTACTAAAGAAACCACACTCGGGATTAGAGACCTAGTCGCACTGGTCTTAGCCTGCCATACTTATAGTCGAATATTTTTCCCTTAGAAATCTGCAAAAGTAGACATATCTTTCCATCGATCTTTTGTAATACAAGGGCCAATATGACATTTGTAAATTCTTCATGCAGGTGGATGGGCAACTGCACCAGATGGAGCCTACTCTTGGGGGTACTGCTTTCTCCAAGAGCAAGGTAACCCAGGCGACTACTGTGTTGCCAGTACTCAATGGCCTTGTGCCTCTGGAAAGAAATACTATGGCAGAGGACCAATGCAAATCTCATAGTAAGACCTCTTCTAAGTTTTCACTTCAGTTTTCTTATTGAAAATTAATTCTAGACAGGTTGAGAAGGTCAAAGTTGAGTAGGATACGTAACTGGAGTGATCGCCTTCAAAAGCGATCACGCCTTCTAAATGTGGACACGTGTCTTTTCTTAAATGTTATGTCATTAACTTCGGATCTGCAAAATTCACTCGCTTGATAAGCGATTTATAATTGAAAAGCGTCTTTTTGTCTAGCTGATTAAATCCTCTCCCTTCAACCTAGCGAGTCACATACGTACTGATTAGCCACTTTTAAGGAGACATCTATCGGCTTCCGATGGGGACAAGTGCTGGCCTATATATATATATATATATATATATATATATATATATATATATATATATATATATATATATATATATATATATATATATATATATATATATATATATATAGTTATAGTTATTGTTATTGAGATCAATTGCAAAATCTGCTGTTGCACCTGATGGACCCATCATCTGCTGTTGGCCCCACAGCAGATAGGCTGTTACCCCAAAGATTGTAGGTGTTCAGGTGCAGAAGCACACAAAACTGTCCAATCACAATGCACCTTGTCCTCCCTCTATATATTGGGATGGGTTGTATATATGCACACATTTTCCAAATTGGAACTGGTTCATAGACACCAAGACCAGTTTGGCTTCTCATCTAGAGGCCTTATCTCTTAATGTCAGTAATGGTATAGCTAAAAAAAACTGCCTAAAACATTATCTGTTTCAATTTTGCAGCAACTATAACTATGGGCCTGCTGGGGTAGCAATAGGGTCTGATTTGCTGAACAACCCTGATGCAGTTGCTACCGATCCAGTAATTTCATTCAAGACAGCCATATGGTTTTGGATGACTCCTCAATCACCAAAGCCTTCACCACACGCTGTCATCACTGGGCAATGGACTCCTACGTCTGCGGACACGGCTGCAGGGAGACTTCCCGGCTACGGTGTAATCACAAACATCATCAATGGAGGCCTGGAATGTGGCCATGGAACTGATTCCAGGGTTGCAGATCGGATTGGGTTCTACAAGCGGTACTGTGACATACTTGGGGTGAGCTATGGCAGCAACCTTGACTGCTACAGTCAGACATCCTTCGCATAGTAAGACCTCATAGTGAAGGCGGGAGCACAGATTTGGATAGTCCATATGACTTAGGATAAATAATATCCGACGACTCCTTGCTGCTTTCTGTAGCAAACTCTAATAACAGTTCGCAATAAAAATGTTAACTCTCTCTCTCTCTCTCTCTCTCTCTCTCTCTCTCTCTCTCTCTCACACACACACACACACACACACATATACGGCCACATCATAAAAGGTGCAAGCGTACGTAGTGACAAAAGTTTAAAACGCCATGCAATTTATCGGCCATGGGATGTGACTCTAAACGATGTGTTCAATCAAGGGGTACCATAACCATGTTCGCAAACTCGAGGTGCAGAAACTTGGCATTTGAACCAATTTTTTTTCTGATTATACTGTCTTAAGACAATATGGAGTTTGAAGGAAACATGCTATTTCTCACATGATTTGATTGTTTTATGTGTAACTTTGTAGCGCATCCTAGAGTTTTTTGGCATCTCCAATTTATATTTTGGTCAAAGCTATGCATTCCATTTAATTATCGAACTAAATGCTTCATGAAATTCTCTGCAATCCAACACCACCTAGCAAATGACTACATATCTCACTCTAAAACAAAAGCAAGAATCAACCAATTTCAAAGAATTTCTCAAAACTAAACAAATCAAACAGAAGATGGCCCACTCGCCTACTTTAAGATGAGTTTATTCGAACACGGTCCATCTTCCGATCGATCGTCCATGGTGGTGTCCAGCTAGAGAGAATGGAAAACAGAGAGGAACGGTCGTTCCTCTTTGGAGAAGGATATACAATTTAGTTTCATAGTGAATTTGGGAATGCAATTAGTCTTCACAGATTCCAACTTAATAGCAACTTATTCTCATGTTTGAATATTAAGGCCTAGATAAAACTCACTGAAAGATCTGCTTCTGATCTTCCTACAGAGCCAAAACATGCCACCAATCACATGCTCCATATCTCTGTTGGAAAAAAAACCTCACGCAGATATCTCGAAACACCTAAACACTCCTTTCCATGTGCATTCTCCCTTCGAATTCCAACCGGAAACCCTAAATTTTCACCACCAACAATTAGAAGTCCTAATTCCACAAAAGACTCCTCAATTCCCCCAATCAACAATCAAGGTCATAAAAATATTGCACATTTTTTATGTGCTGCCGCTTGAGCACCCTCCACCTTTTCCATAACAGCCTGTCAACTGTGGGGTCCAACTGCAGATGGTGGGTTCTTAAGTGCAGCAGCACATTTAAAATGTACAATGTGATTTTCTGACGAGAGTTAACCTGCATCTATGATGTTTCGGGAATGATTGTAGGAAGATAAAGATGAATTTGAGAAATGAAACAAGGCAGGGGTGGATTTGTCCATCAGTGATAGGATAAGAGGATGATTATGGAAAAAACCCCAAAAACATGTTCCCTCATTTTATTTTGTTCCTTTAATTTATCATTAAAGTATGCCTTGGATGTCAGAGTGTAGCAGAAAATGTTTATATGGACTTTGTGTTTAACAAACTATGGGGTACTAGTATTTTTCGGTATCACCTAGAAGTAGATTGGTCAAAATCTGGTAAGATGGCATTGACCATCATGGTTGGAGCCACTCTTTTAGTTTCTATCCATTCAATCTTAAATTGCGGTTCACTAAAACAATGAGTACGTTATGATCAAATTAAATTTAAAATCAACCTATCTATTAGTAGCAAAAGTAGGAGGGGGATTAGGTGCAATGTGATTATACACTTTTAGTGTGTTGTTGTAACTGATGACTGACCATCTTTGGGATACAACATGTCATCTGTGGGTGGGTGGTGGGTGATAGGTGCAACACACATAAAGTGTGCAATCACATTGCGTCTGATCTCATGCATTCATTTTATTATATAAATCATGCATTTAAGTATGTTTTATTGGTTTACATTTCATGCTTATGATGTTTCAAGGTTAAAGCAGTCATTGTTCGAATCTTACTGATTTCAGAGTTAAAACGAGAAAATTATGGTCGTTTTACGGTTCTAAACTGAATCTCAAGGCAATTTGTACCTTGATCCAGTCCAAAACACATTAATTGGATTATGGATTCAATGTCAATGTGTTCAGCAAATGCTAAATCCCAAATCCATTTCATAAATTCTTTAAAACCCTTTTTAAAATTGGTGCCACCCCCTTTTTAGAATTTTTTATTAGTTAGGTACTAAAATATAAGTAAGAAAACTTTAAGTAGTTAATTTATAATTATTAATTAAACCTAATTTTTAGTTTAAATAGCACTAATGGGCTGGAGTGAAGGGCATCTTAGCCCATTTCAAGCCAACTACATTCCTTCCTTTCCCCATCTTTCTCATTTTTAAGTGATTTTTCCATTACTTTCTTCTTTTCTTTGTCCTTTCTCTTCTTCTTCTTTTCTTCTAAATCATCAATGGAGGAGTACTTGGAGCAAAATATGGAGTGGAGTTGCATACATTTACAAGGTTTATGATCAATCGAATTCACTAGATCTTAGGTTTGGTGAGTTTTTCAATCCCTCTCTTCTTCTTAATTCCCTATGAATTCTCTTTAGTTTTTCTTGTCTTTCTTCTTTGATTTCTTTTGTTTATTCTAAAATTTGTTTGTTGCAATTTCTCTTTTGTTGTAATTTTCTTTTTGTTCTTAAGAAAATAAAAAAACAAGATGAGGATCTATGCTTGATTGATTTCAATTCAATTAGAGCATTAGATCAATCTATCTAATAGATTAGATTTCAATTTTAACAATTTAATTTTTATTTCTTTGTGGTTTTTCTAAAATTAGATTAGTTAAATAGATAGATCTAAATCCACGAATTTGGAATTGATCATTCTTTGATCTAATTCAATAGATCAAAGTGTAAAATTCTAGAATTCTGGAATTTCGTTTTCCCTGTTTTTTTTTTTGTCTTTTTGTTTTTAGTATATCTGGAGATGTCAAAATCCAGATCATAATCCGTAAATTGGATCTCATTTGTGCTTGAGTCTAGTTGCTCTTTACAAAAATTCAGCACGGTCAGAGTCCGATTGATGAGTCGTTCTAAGCTTTTTCTGGCCTTATATTTCAGCATCTTTGTTTTCTGCAACTTTTATTTTCTGCATTTTTGCTACCTTTTGTTTTTGTTATATATGGAGTTTCTGGAATCCAAATCCAAATCTGTAAAATGAATTAGATTCATGAATGAATATAATTTCTGTTGTGAAATTTTTATTCATTTTTAATCTGTTTTATTGGACTAAATTTCTTAAGTTTTGAAAGTTGTCAAAAGTTTTTACATCAATTTTCAGAGTTTGGAAGTTGTTGTTCATTGGTTAATAAATCAAGTTGCACTTTGAATTTTTCAATTCTGTAAATTGGATCATGTTCATTAATGTTTTGAAAATATATCCAAAAAAATTGAGGAGTATTGAAATCAAATTGCTATCTGATTTGGTAGAATTACATAAAACATGTTCTGACAAGAATTTCTGTAATAGCTAGTGGCAGAATTATAATTTCAAGTAGAAGTTAAAATTAGAGTAGATTTTGCATTTCGTGTGTTTTTGCAGGAGTTGACACTATTTTCTGATTCCATATGATTGAAATGAAGTAAATTTAAAGTTAAAGTGAAGAAGCAAAGGCAGAAAAGCTCAATTTTTATTTTATTTTTTTGTATTTTCAATTTTTAGTTAATTAGGGTCTTTTTGGCCACATTTGAATTTTGATATTAATTTCAAATTTAGCATCATTTAAGGTTTTTAATAATCCTTTAATTCTCATTTTGCAAGTACTCTTAATTAGTTTAATTTTTTTTTAAGGCAATAAGTAGTTAGCAATCATAGAATACAAAGTTGTATCAACCTGTTTCTCATGTTCGATCCCGGTTCTCACTACTTGTGAGAGTTGAATTTTTTAAATTTGGTGACCAACTTTTATAAACTCTTTTTATAAAAACAACTTTTAAAAATACACTTTCAAAGTGCACACCAAATTTTGGCATCATTGCCGGAGACTGACGATTGAAAAACAATATTCATTTATTGCTTAAGTGTTTGTTTACGCTTAATTAGGATTGTTAGATTTGATTTTTGCAAAATAATTAGGATTGTTAGTTTAAATTCTTGTACTTAAATTAGGATTAATAGTTTGGTTTTGCAAATTAGGATTAGATCCATGTTACTTGCAAAGCCATAGTGTCGAGTTTACTTTCTTGCATGGCTCACCCAAATAGGAAAAATCTTATCATAGGTGATGACTTATGCTTGATTGGTACCTTGCTCTTAGTTTAAATTTAAAAATTTAATTACGTGATTGCAAGTGTGTGATTCATGGTTTTCATGGTTTGATCACGAGTGCACATTAGAGTTAAGTAGAAAACCTAAAATTTAGGATGTTTGCTTACACCGGTCTCGCACTAGGTGTATGGAAGGGTGTAGGTCCCAAGATCCTAAGCTTGTGTTGTCAATTGAGGACCCCGAGCTCTTAGTTAGAAAAGCCTATCGATCTAGCCAGATGGCTGAAGATCAACATCTCAACCATCCCCTTAGGGAGCATTTCATTCTAAACATTTATACTCCTGCCTCCTGCATCACAAGACCTGATGTATGAGCAAATAATTTTGAAATAAAGGCCAGTATTATTCAAACGGGTCCATCTTTTTATGGCCTTAGCAATGAGGACCTATATCGTCTCCTCGACGAATTTCTGGAGATCTGCGCCACTGTGCGGATCCACAATTTTGAGAATAATGCTTTGAGGTTAACTCTTTTCTCATTCTCCCTTAAGGATAAAGTGAAATACTGGCTTAAATCCTTAAATATTGTTTGTATTGCTACTTGGGATCAAATGCAAAAAGAATTTCTGAAAAAATATTTTCTCATTGGCAAAACAAATCAATATTGAAAGACGATAATCAGTTTTCTCCAAATAGCGGGCGAACAGTTTCATGAGACTTGGGATAGGTTGAAAGACCTACTTAGAAAGTGTTCCCACCACCAAGTTCCAAAATAATAACTTATGCAATATTTTTATGACGGTCTTATTGAAAAAAATCGTCAAATGGTGGATGTTGCGTACAGGGGCACATTTATGCTGAAAAATGAAGATGAAGCATGGTCACTTTTCAAAATATTAAGTGACAATTCTATGTACCATGCTTCATCTTCTAGATTTGATAGGATCACATTTGATCTTAATGGTCCTAAAAATGGAGGAATATTTAAAGTTGGGTTCAGTCAAGACTTACATATCAAAGTGGACCAGTTGGGTAGAAAATTGGATCAATTGCTAGCCAACCCAATTTCAAATAAAGTGAGTCAAGTGTGCGAGCTATGCTCTAGCCCGAAACACTATGTTTTTTATTGCCCTGCAGCACCACTCTATCATGAATTCGTTCAGGAAAAAATGAATGCTACTTAAGGTTTTGTCAGTCCTACACATGACCCATATGCACCCACTTATAACCAAGGTTGGCAAAACCATCCCAACTTCTCGTGGAGAAATCCACAAGTCTCACCCACTTCCCACCCATAGGTCAGATCAGGTAACTTTCAACAAAGTTACCAGAGAACCACAATCCATCAGCCTCCTCAGCTGACCCTACATTCTTCCCAAAAGCCCATAGCGAGTCAGTCCTTTCAGGAGAAGCTCCTCGAGGCTTTTTGACATAAAGGCCAACTTTTGTTCCCATACACAGTCAATAGCCAAATTAGAAATTCAAATGTGGTAGTCAGCTGCGGCCTTGAGCACGCATAGCGAGAAAAGGTGACCAAGTCAACCTGTAATTAACCCAAGGAGTAAATAACTAATGCATCACGACCTTCACATTGCAGAGTCTCATCAAGAGCAGGCCAACTTTATCATGACCCTTTAGAGTGGAAAGGAATTTCACCTACCTCAGAAGATGACTGAAGAACACAAAGACTCACCCATAGAACAATCAACTTCTTCTTCTAGGCCTAATGAAAGTGGTCAGAGCCGATGATCTGAGCCTTCTCCTTCATACATTCCTAAAACCCCATTTCCTGAGGCATTAAACATAACAAGCAGGGTGCCAAAATGCAAGAAATGCTTAACATCTTCAATCATGTTCATATAAACCTTTCCTTGCTTGATGCCATCAAACATGTGCCATCATATGCAAAGTTTCTTAAAGAACTTTCTACGCAGAAAAAAAAATCTAGATCTTTGCCTAAGAAAATTTTTCTAACTGAACATGTGAACTCAATGCTTTTGCACCAAGATCCACCTAAACTTAATGATCCTGGGGCACCGATCATCTCATGTGTTATTGGAAATAGGAATATCGAGCATGCTTTGCTCGATCTTGGAGCTAGTGTGATATAAACACCTCAAATTTTCACCCTCATTCACAAACACCTACCTCTTGCTACTAGGAACCACTTTTTTGTAGTCTTAAGGGAACCAACTGGTCGATGTTTGAGCCAGAGCTATTCGTAGCCCAAATTTTACAAAAATTTTCAATATTCTATCCTGCAATCAAGATTTAATCCTCATTTTGGCTCAATTTCAATTATCAGTTTTCATCCTCAGATGAGAATCTCCAAATTTTGTCTCTGCCAGGGATCCCATATTCTAAATCTCTCATCCAAAGTTTACATTTTATGTGTCATTGCATATCATTGCATGCATTTGTCATATCATTTCACTGCATTACATATCACTGCATGTCATTGCATCTCATTATCGAGATCCAGCACTCCTATTTTCAAAACATTGAATCCAGATTCGAATTTTAAAACTTTTCTTTCAAAATCAATCTCAAAACCTGGGTTTTGAATCTACACTTTGTCATTTGTTAACCCTTAGAATCTTATATTTCCCTATTTCAAAATATTTTCCTTACAAAATGATCTGGATTCATTTTAAACTCAATTTCAATTGATTTTAATTCTCAAATGAGACCCATCTAGGTGGTGTCACTTCTGGAATCTTTCATTTATCAGATTTCTCAAAAAATTCAGAGTCCTAGTTGGATCAAGACTTTGTCTTTTCATCTTTTTGAATATTTTCAAAACTCCATTTTGATTTTAAACCCGATGTAGTCATATCCCTTGCCCATTATTTTCATTTTAGCCAAAATCCCAGAGTCCTAGTTGGATCAGGACTATTTTTCAGAGTTTCAGTCGGATTAGGACTCTATCTTTCATCGCTATTCTACCCGTTTTCAACCAAATTCTTCAAAATCTCTAAAAGAAAGTCAAAAACTAAAAGTTTTAGTAAAATCAGTACTCTATTCAAAGGTCCCAGTTGGATCAGGACTCTGCCCCTGATTTCAATTTTGAGAGAACCTTTCAAAAATCTATTCATTTATCACTTCAGAAGCCAAAATTGTTACACCTTCATCACAAAGTTTCAAAATTCTGAGATTTTGTCCCAGAGTCCTCATCGAATCAGGACTCTATCCTGAGTTCATTTTCTTACTTCATTTTCACTGGTTTTCAAAAGTTTTTTTTTAAATCTCATCATTTGCTTTCTAAAAAACTAAAAATTCTCAGAGTTCTAGTCAAATTAGGACTCTTCTTCAGAGTCCTATTCAGATGAGGACTCTGAACCTGACTTCAATTCTACCTTATTTTCACATGTTTTTCAAAATCCTCTCATTTGTTTTCTCAGAAAATCTAGAATTTTGAGAGTCTTAGTCAAATTAGGACTCTATTCCCAGAGTTCCAGTTGGATTAAGACTCTGTTTTGATTCCACTGTTTGTTGCTATTCTCACTGGTTTTCATAAATTCTTTCATTTTTCAGAAAGTACCAAAAAATCTAGAGTTTTAGTCCAATCAGGACTCTGTCCCAGAGTCCTAATCCAATTAAAACTCTATTCTAAATCTTGTTTTTACTTTTATTTTCATTTTCTCCAGTTGTTTTTCCAAATTGGTCAATTTTGCATAGTTCCAATTGGTTCAGAAGTCTATTTTAGAGTCTCGATTGAGTTAGGACTCTAACCCTGCCGGTATTTTCTGACTTATTTTTACCAGTTTTGATAAAATCTTTCAAAAACTTTTGCATTTGGCTTTCAAAAATCTAAAATCTCCGAGTCTTAATTGGTTCAGGACTCTGGTCCAGAGTTTCAGTTCGCTTAGAACTCTGTTTTCAAAACCTTTGAATTCTATCTGTCGATTTTAACTCCTTTTCAAAGCTATTTTCCATCTTTATTTCGACTTTTTCAAAACCCTGATGTGGGGCTTACTGAGTTGATGCCATATCTAGAGGAATTTTGACTCAGTCAGCACTCTGTGTCATTTCAAAACTTTCAATCTCAAGTCTACTTTTGAATCTCTTTTGAAAAATCCCTCAGTTTCAAGTTTTAAAATTGTTTTTGAAAAATCAGATGGGGCCCACTCTGGGTGACGCCACATTTGAAGAAGTCAAAGTTAAACTAGGGTTAGTCAGTGTCCTAGTTAGATTAGAGGTTTAGAAGAGTCAAGATTAATTTTTGAAATCCATTTTAACTTTGGTTTTTAATTCTTGTTTTAAGGTTTTTAAAATTAAAGTTTTAAAAACCCAATATGGGCCCACATTAGGTGACGCCACATTTGGAGTCTTTTAGGTTAGTTAGGAGTATAATTAGGTTTTAACTAGGTTAGCTAGAGTCCAGTTAGGGTAGGTCTCTTCAAAAAAAAAATTGCCCCATAGATAGAGTTTCAAAAAGGCAAAAATTTCCAAAATTGCTAAACCTAATTTATTTCTATAAATAGAGAGCCCAAGGGGGGTCGACCCCTACTCCTTACTTTTGAGATTTCTTGCAGCTTCTCTCTCCTCCCAGCTGCTCCCCCATTGATGAAACACCCAAGGTACAATCCCCTTCTAGCTTTTATTATTATTTTTTAGTTTTTCCTCCTTTTTATGTCATGTTTTCACCATTGTCGCCCCTTCTTCATTGGATTCGACCATGGTTTGAATTCAAGAGCCTCAAAATTGTCCAAGAAGATGATCTAACACTGTTCAAGGGTGTTTTCCAGGATTCTAATTTGTTAGAATCGTTTAAAAATACATTTTTTATGTTCTTAACCAATGAAATATGAGATTTGCCCACTAAATGGGCTAAATCCATCATTTCAAAGGGTAAATCAAATTCAACCATAGATTCTCTGTATTATTTTTTATTTTCTTGTCATATTAGTGTTTATTTTATATATTCTAGCATCAAGTCAAATTTTGTTATGATGTTTATGTATTTTTTAATTTATTTCCATGTTTAGATTAGTTTTTTTAGGGTTTTATTGGACATTCATATGTTTTGATTCTAGGTCTGTAGAAATCATGCTATTTTGTGTTTAAATCTTCGGTAAAAAATTGTGATTTTTTTATGGTTGGTCCATGGATTTTTCAGTAACTCCCTTTAAAAATTCAGATGTTTTTGGGTTCGGAAACTCTGTTAAAAAAATAAAAAGTCGAATCGTGATTCCTGTCTCTTAAAATCGCTATTGGGATTTGAGTATAACTTTCAGATGCAATATTTATGTCATCTGAGATTCGATTTGTGATCCCTAAATTGCAGTAGCTTTATATTAGTGTCTATTATTTTCTGTAATTTGTTCATAATTTTCTGTTTCGGTCTGATATTTTTCTTCGGTCATAAGATAAGATCAATTTCTCAGAACTTTTTATGTTTTATTTAAACCCTAAGTTAACTTGTGTCAATCGTATCTCCCTAACCAAAGGTCCGATTAACAATATGTAAAAAAGGAATTTTTTTATCTAAGTATCTTATATTCACTGCTAAAATTACAGAATTTTTGAATGAAGTTTACTATTTTTCTCTGTACCGAAAATTGGAAGCACCTGTTTTATTATACTTTATATTTGTTAAATTCAAGCACAAATTGCCAAAACAATAACTCCCTAACCAAAGATGATTTTTTTTAAACTTTAAAAAGGAGAATCTTTGTTTTTCTGTCTTTTATTCCTATATAAAATTTTATGAATTTCTATGGTGATTTGACCCTTGATTCAGATCTGACACTGTGACAGGTATATGCCCACAGGTAAAAATAGCATATTTTAGGGTTTTTATACAAATTTCGAATTGAAATAATGTCAAAAATAATGTTTTATGATTCCAGTTTAATTTTAGGGTTATCAGCAGTTCAAGTGTTGAATTTATTAATTTTGGAACTCAATTGATGGTTGAATTGTGTATATTTCAAAAGAGGGTGCCCGTAGGATCCCGAATAATTGACCAAATCATGTTTTTTGTGATATTTTTAGTTTTTTTCATAAAAGTTTATATTTTTAGGGTTTTTTCATATTTATAATCATGCTAGGACACTGCATATTAAATTTGGCTTTGATTTAAGTCTTTTTAAACCCTAAATTCAAAGTTTTACCAAAATATTTTCTGAAAAATCCTTATTTCAAGGCCATAGTCTTGTTTTCAGAGGTATTTTTGTCAATTTCCCTCAAATTTTAAATTTTAAAGTTATTTATTTTTATTATTTATTAAATTTTATTTCATATTTCAATATATTTATATCAGGAAAATCATAGAAAAAGTCTTATATCTAGATAAATCCAGTAATTTCCAAATATTACTAGATAAATCTAGAAAAGCCAATATATCTTCACTAACAAGTTTCTTAGTTTTGTAGAGATGTTCAAGGATGTATTTTTCTTTATTTAAATTTAATTAGTGATGTAAATTATAAATAAATTTGGAATAAGAATTTAAATTCCTGCTTATATTAGGGTTTGCATTGCATATAGTTTAATTTTATAATAATGTCAATGTGTGATGAATGATGATTCATGCATATTCAAATACACCATGGTTTACACGAATGACACGTGCACTAGCTTCTAGGGAGTTGGTAAACTCGATCGAGTTTGTATTTATGTCCATAGTCAAAATACGAACAAAATCCAGACTTACCATCTTCTTTTAAGCCACAGTCAGTCTACACTCTTAGGCTATCTTCAAAAACTATTGCATATTTCAATCTTTTATAAATGTTTTCTACTTTTAGAATCAAATAAGATACATTCAATCCATATCGGTGGGCATAGTCAGGGATATGAGGTGAATTTGTTTCATCTAGGTTCTATAAGGCACAAAAATTCTTTTATCAATGATTTCTCAAAATTTCTTCAGAAAATATCTTTAGAAAATTACATTCATTCATTCATCTAGGTTTAGATTGCATCATGAACATATTTTACAGGGACACACACCCATTCTTTTGATGTATTTTCTACATTCCATCTCATAAAATCAATTTTCTCAAATTTTCCCTAATTTTCCTCAAAATCGATTTTCTCAAAAAACCTTGATTTTTCAAATGATTTTCAAATACTTGTCAAAGTTCAAAATCAATTTTCCAAGTTATATTCTCGATTTTAAAGTTTAAATTCAGAGAAATCAACTTTCTCTAAAGTCATTTTGAGTTTTATCAGAAATGGATTTCCTTAAAACTTCAAGATTTCTTCAGAAATTGATTTTCCTTTTCTTTAGAAATATTCTGTCAATAAGGCTGACGATTTTCAAAGTGTTATCTTTTCAAGATTTCTCTAAGTATTCCAGTTATTCTGAAGCATACATGATGTTTTCAAACCTGCATTTTCAAAATTTCATAGCACATGCCTGATTCTTTGTGCATTTAGGAAGTAGACCATGATTTAGACAAGTTGAGCAAAGCAAAGTATCAGATTGATCATTGGTTCAATTACCCCTGGTAAAGGTGCCAGGAATGATTGAACCTCGTACCGACAGACGAGTCTCATTCTACGAAATTTTCCCGCATTTTAAAATGGAGGTGAGTTGTTTTTAAAATCTTTTTCAAAGGTCAGTTTGACTTGCAAAAGTAAATTTTTGCAATGATAACATGTAAACATTTTGCCTGGTTTCCTATATGACATGTTTGGAATTGCGGATTTAAAATCCACTACGACCATTCTTCAGTTGGTCGATAGGTCCACCAAGCTTCCTTGTAGAATCTTAGAAGATGTTTTAGTAAAGTTCAAGAATTTTTATTTCCCTGTAGATTTCTTTGTTCTAATTATGGAAGGCACCAACATCACCCATCAAACCCCCATCATTCTGGGCAGACCATTTTTGGCCACTGCCAATGCATATATAAACTGTAGAACAGGGGACATGGATCGTTCCTTTGGTAATAAAAAAATCAGAATAAACATCTTTGATACTGCCATGAGAAATTTAAGAAATGATGAATGCTTCTCTGTTAAGCATTCTGATCCACAGTTGGATGAGGGCATATTAAAATGCTCAGTTTGTCACTCTAAAACACATCCACACACACTTCACACTGAATTACAATTAGGTGTGGATGATGATAAGATTGAAAATAAGAAAAAGAGCTACCATAGGGTGAGCTGGGGGCCAATTGGAGGTAATATCATTGAAAGGGAAAAAGATGAAACAATATTTTTGAATACTCCAGATTGAGCATGACCATCTGTAACGCTAATGACCTATCTCAACAACTCGGCATGCTCAGATGGGTTCTTGTGATATGCGAGGAGGTTAGGGAGACTCGATCCTGGGACAAAATCAATAGCGTGCTCCAGCACCCTCATCAAAGGTAGACCATCGGGAAGGTCATCTAGCATAATGTCGTAAAACTCCTCAATAAGGGGGGCGATGTCCGCAGAAACGGACAAAGATGTACTCATCAATGACTTAGCCACCAGGGTATAACAATAATCATCCTCCCAACAATGGCTCAAGAAAAACCGGTAAGAGAGGCCCGCGAGCCTGAGAACTCACTCAGGTTTAACCACAATGGGAAAACCGGTCTCCTTGATAGGGAGAGTGACTATTTTATGACCCTTAAAAATAAAAGAGTACGTGTTCTTACGGCCATCGTGAATGGTCTTGCGATCAAACTGCCAGGGACGACCCAAAAGAATGTCACACACACTCATAGGGGCTACATCACACCACACCTCGTCGTGGTAATGCTCCCCCATGGAGAACAAAACTAAACAATACTCTGATACCACTTTGATGCAGCGAGGATGATCGACTTTCATGTTCTTCGATGTCGGCTGATGAGGGCTCGACCCTTATGGTCGTGTGTGGTGTAGAAAGTGAAAAGAATTCCCCTTCTTTGTCCTTTTCAAGTAATTTTTTCATTGCTTTCTTCTTTTCTCTCTCTTTTCTCTTCTTCTTCTTCTAAATCAACAATGAAGGAGTACTTGGAGCCAAATCTAGAGTGGAGTTGCATACATTTACAAGGTTGATGATCAATCAAAGTCAGTAGATCTAAGGTTTGGTGAGTTTTCCAATCCCTCTCTTTTTCTTAATTCCCTATGAATTCTCTTTATTTTTTCTTGTCTTTCTTCTTTGATTTCTTTTGTTCATTTTGAAATTTGTTTGTTGAAATTTCTCTTTTGCTATTTTTTTTTTTGTTCTTAAGAAAATCTAAAAATAAGATGAGGATCTATTCTTGATTGATTTCAATTCAATTACAGCATTAGATCAATCCATCTAATTTAATTCTTGTTTATTTATTTTTTTTTCTAAAATTAGATTAGTTAAATAGATAGATCTTATTCCAAGAATTTAGAATTGATCATTCTTTGATCTAATTCAATAGATTAATGTGTCAAATTCTAGAATTCTAGAATTTCATTTTTCTTGATTTTTTTGTCCTTTTGTTTTTAGTGTATCTATAGATTTTGGAATCCAAATCATGATTCATAAATTGGATATGATTTGTGCTTAAGTCTAGCTGCTCTTTAAAAAAATTCAGCATGATCGGAGTCTGATTGATGTTTCGTTTTGAGCTTCTTTTTTTTGCCATATATTTTGGCATCTTTATTTTCTGCAACTTTTATTTTTTGCATTTTTTCTAGTTTTTGTTATATCTAGAGTTTTCAGAATCCAAATCTAAATTTGTAAAATGGATTGGATTCATGAATGAATCTAATTTCTGTTGTGAATTTTTCATTAATTTTTAATCTATTTTGCTAGACTAAATTTGTTAAATTGTGGAAGCTATCAGAAGTTTTGACAGCAATTTCCAGATTTTGGGAGTTGTTGTTCATTGGTTAATAATCAAGTTCTACTTTGAATTTTTTAATTCTGTAAATTGGATCCTCTTCATTAATGTTTTGAGAATATATTTGGAAAGAATGTGGAGTATTGGAATCCAATTGCTTTTTGATTCAATCAAATTACAAAATCCTGTTCTGATAAGAATTTATGCAATATCTAGTAGCAAAATTGTAATTTCAAGTAGAAGTTTAAATTAGAGTAGATTTTGGATTTCGTGTGTTTTTGTATTATTTTTGCTGGAGGTGGTGCCATTTGCTGATTTCATATGATTGAAATGAAGTAAATTTAAAGTTAAAGTGAAGAAGCAAAGGTGGAAAAGCTCCATTTTTAGTTTTTTTTTTCGTATTTTCAATTCTTAGTTAATTGGAGTCTTTTTTGTCACATTTGAATTTTGTAATTAATTTCAATTTCAGCATCATTTGATATTTCTAATAATTATTTAATTCTTATGTTGTAAGTACTTTTAATTAGTTTAATTTTCCTTTTTAAGGCAATAAATAGTTAGCATTCATGGAATACGAAGTTGTATCAAACCGTTCCTCGTGTTCGATCCCCGTTCTCACTAGTTGTGAGAGTTGGATTTTTTTAATTTGGTGACCAACTTTCATAAACTCTTTTCATAAAAACATCTTTTAAAAATACACTTTCAAAGTGCACACCAAGCAACAATATCTGCGTGAAAAGTTCATACGATTTGCTTGCATCTCATGGGATGAAAATCACAAGCAATTCTATCTCGTATATGCCTGCTTGGCCTCAAATGAAAAACCTTCTCTCGTGGATGTAAGCATGAGACAATGAGGTAGCAAAAATTCAAAATCACTTTTGGCATCATTTTTTCCACTCATCATATGATTCAAAATGACGTCAATGATGAACAATTTTTTTTTTATGACGAGGAACCCTTGCAGAGAAGGGTGAGAAAACCCCGGGTGGAGCTTCATGACCACCTTGCTTTTCAAGCTACTGACACACTCGTGCACCAGCGGGGTTTGATATCCCCTGTCTTCAATTCAACACCTTCACAACCACCCACTGGCCACGCGGGTAGTCAATGATGAATACAAAATACCTCCATGCTATATATATTGTAGAATATCCCTTCAAGCCAAACTCGATATTGAAAAAGAAGATTGGTCTGTTATTAGATAATTTTCAAGTGCTGTTACTGCCACTGTCATAGTCTGGCCGCAATTAAATATTAAAGATGTTAAATATCTCACAAAAAAAAAATGAATGAATGGCTGTGGAAGCATATTAAAATTTGTTTTATGTAATCTAGAAAATGATGTTAATTTCTTCCAAATTTATCATGCTTCCAAATTTACTACATATAAAAGACGGGTCAGCTGGGTTGGGTCCGATATCCAAGAAAACTTGCATTCCAAAACCGCCCCACATATTGCTCGGGTAGGGTTCGGGTCAACACAAATAGTAATTAGGTAAAAAAAAAAAAATTATGCACATACTCCGGTTCTGGATTTGGAGTAGGTATTGCCTTTTCCCCATCCGACTCCGTGAATCTGAATCCCATTAGGATAGATCACAGAAGATCGGATTCAGTAATGCCTAGATCCATCCAGAGTATGACCCGCCTACAATATTAAACACAATACGCTAGAGAGAGAGAGAGAGAGAGAGGTGATGTCATGTACAACTTTTGTTTTTAATTACTTCATTTTTATTGAATTGACTTGGAGAGGTGATGTTATCCACAAATTTTTTTTTTCTAATTACTTCATTTTTATTGAATTGACTTGGCTAATAAGTAGTCTACATTGAATAAATCTCAATTATTAGATCGAAAATTTAATCATCACGTTTTCTCAAATTAAGTATAGATAGAAGGTGAAGGAAGTATTGTGCATCAGTAGCACTGTAACAGTACTGTAGCACAATTAGGGATGTAATCGGATCGGATTTAGATCTGATAACTGACTGAATCTGAAATCCAATTAGTTTGGTATGTAGATTTGTATCTGAATCTGAGACGGAAATGAATCCTAATTAATCCAATTAATTCGGCATGTAGATTTACATATAAATCTGAGACCGAAATGAATCTGAAACCAAACAGCCTGTGTGTCAACCTGATTACATATAAAAATACATCCAATTAGCTATCTGTGTGTTACCTTCTTTTTCCATTCCATCCGACTTTGCTAGCTTGAATCCAGTTTGGCTAGATCCAATAAGGTTAGATTCAGTAATAACTAGATCCGACCCGAGTTGGACACTTTTACAAACTTACAATATTGACACACCCAAAACATAAATTTCATTACATTTTCCGGTTTGATATTATATGTTTCTACATGGATAGCTTGGTTGCTCAACCTGATAAGAAAACAAGGTCCCACCTGGGGTTTTCCTTTCTTCGTTCCAAAAAAAACAACCCGGATCTGATCTATGCTTTTAGTACTGGGTTCAGTTTGGGGTCTAACAGGACCCATCATAAGAAAAACCATACCCGGGTCCTATATATATATATATATATATATATATATATATATATGGATTACATGAACCAGAACCCACCATACCCAGTAAATAATAATTTTGATCTTTTTTTATATTAAAAAATTATGGATCTTAATTGGAACTCAGGTCGGGGCCTGGTCTTAGTATGAAATTTCACAAACCATACCTGGCTCCATGTATTAATTGGACCCTTTGAGTCTGACTTAGATTCTAATTGGACATCAAACCCTAATTTACCCTAAAGGGTTTGGTACAGGTCGGTCCCACTCAAACCCGATCCATTGACACCCTGGCTATCCTCTGTCAGTATATGCACTATTTCTTTATTTTGGGCCCTTTTTCTAATGGCTCCGGAAGTCGACTCCAACAAGTTATTAATTGCTTCTAACTAAATTAGTGCATGGGCCAAGTTCTTTACATAGGACCCGGAAATTGTTCAATATGATTCGGGTGAAACAGTGACCCAGTGATATTGGACCAGGACTGCCTAATGAATCTGATATGCGCGGATCCAGTCATCTGCTTGCACCCAAAAGTGCACTTGGATGGGCCTCTGTTTGGCTAGAAACTAGATGGAATCTGTTGATATTGAAAAATCACCAATGCCAAATACCTCGTTCGAAAGAATTTTGAGGGATTTGGTGTTCGGTGCAAAATTTGATCCAAAACCAGTTGAGACCTTGATCTGCATTGCAACCCCA
The DNA here is from genome assembly GCF_984573655.1 of Nuphar pumila. Classification (NCBI taxonomy): domain Eukaryota; kingdom Viridiplantae; phylum Streptophyta; class Magnoliopsida; order Nymphaeales; family Nymphaeaceae; genus Nuphar; species Nuphar pumila. The sequence continues at coordinate 110,072,254 of NC_143255.1, read as the reverse complement.
ACCATCTACTGACTTTTGTTAGGTCTGTCACTAATTAGCGTTTACCTCAAGCTTGAGGAGCCTGGTAAGCTTATTAAATAAGGTCATTAATAAGGCCAGTCAACAAGCCAAGCAGCTCGTGGCTCGGTTCAGTTTGACTCACTGTTCATTTAGCATAAACGAGTTGATGAGCGTGAAAGGAAGGTGTTAAGCTCAGCTCATGCAAGTGTACATATGATTTAAGTGTAATAAAAAAGTTATGTTACAAAAAACAGTGTAGGACAGTTGGTTACTGAACATGTACAAGGCCTACAGGATGCAGGCTTAATGTTCGAATCCCTTTGTTCTCACTCCATAAAACGCAAGTATTTCTGCACAAGCCAGTGCAGACTTGGCTCGATCTTAGCTCGACTCACTTAGAGACCAAGTCCGAGCTGGATCCAGAAACAAACGAGCCAAGCAAGCCAAGACTGTCTGTCTGTCTGTCTGTCTGTGTTCCATTTATTCGGCAGTATACCAACCATAGTTCTGATTCAGTTAACATCTAACAACTTTTACAAGTAGGGGATGTAAATGAATCGGTTTTTTCTGATATCTGACCGAATTCAATTCCGTTTACATGCATTTGGTAAGCTAGAACCATATCCGATTATAATTGGATGGAAATATGGTTTTGAGTTTTTGCGACCGAATCCTAATTTGATGGATATCAAATCCATTTACATGTAAAAAGTGGATCAGGCATGAGCTTGTCACCATTCAAATCAGAATCCAAATTGGAATCAGTTTAGCCAACATTAGATAATGAGCCGAATATGGTATTGGCCACGTTCAATCCAAATCCAAATCATTTACATACCTAGACAGGGGGAGGAGGGAGTAGGTCAGACCATAAATCACTACAACAAAATGGACTTTTAGTGACAGACTTTTTTGTCACTAAAGGCCCCAATATCTATTGCTAAAAACACAAGAGACATCACTAGATGTCCTGTCTCAAAATGTTTTAGTAATAGGTCAAACTGTCACTAAATAAAATCGCTAGTGACAGTTACTTACATCACAAGAGAACCTAGAGAGATGGCTTCAGTCATCACTGCAAGTCTTTGCTTTGAAAAACACTTAAACAATATAGGTCTTTGGTTTAAAAAACAATACTTTATAATTAGTGGCAGTTTCAGCCATCACTAATAGTATTTATTTTTAAAAAAAAATGCAATTTTATTTACATGTTTTATATTTTTGTGTTAATATATTTATATTTTTGTATGTATATAAATAGATAAATATATTTACATAAATAGCACACATGAACACTCACACAGACAAACAGAGACTTTTGTCTTAAAAGAAAATCAACAATTTGAATGTGTTAATTAATGTTAATGCATGTAAATATGTATATCTTGTTATGATTTATTTTGTTCTTGATTCGGTAAATTCTTTTGCTTTTACAATATCTGCAAATATCAATTCAATCCCTGTTTTGAATTGCTCAAACTTCAAAACTAGAAAGAAAATGTTATGATTGTTCTCGACTGTATGAATTTAGATGTTACGCTTCGAGAGGATCAACCCACTGTTCTCATAGATAAAAGTTCAACTGAGGATAAAAGAAACTATGAGAAATAGGATCAATTCAACCACATGAATCTTATGATCATGAAACGTGCAACTCTGAAAACCTTTAGGGGTACTATGTCTAAAGAGGTTAATGCCAAGAAGTTTCTTAAGGAAATTAAAAAAAAATATATTAAACAATAAAAAGGTTGAGACAAAGAACTCTCCTATCAAGTCTTATTTTAATGAGGTATAAAAGTAAAAGGAACATAAGGGAGTACATTACAAAACTGTCTCATCTTACTTCAAAACTAAAAACACTAAAATTAGAGCTATGTGAGGACTTACTTGTACATTTAGTTCTAATATCTCTTCCTGCATATTACAGTCAATTTAAGGTTAGTTATAACTGCCAAAAAGATAAATACACTCTAAATTGGCTTATTTCACACTGTATGCAAGAAGAAAAAAATGATGAAACAAAAAAAATAAAAAGTTTTCACTTGGCAGTTACCTCTAAAGATAAATTTAAGAAAAGAAAAAATGATAAGAAAGTTGCAGTGAACCCTCTATTGCAAAAAAAACAGAAAAATTATCAGGATACAAAGTTATGTTGTTTCTTTTGCACGAGTGAGGGTCACATGAACAAGGATTATCAAATATCATACTTGGCGTGAAAAGAAAGGTACCCTTCTTACTTTGGTTTGTTCTGAGGTTAATTTAACTTCTGTACCCAAACACACTTGGTGGATGGATTCAGGTGCTATCACTCACATAAGTGTGTCTATACAAGGTTGCTTAAGTTGTCGAATGTCAATTGATGTTGAAAGATTTAGCTATGTAAGCGATGGCAAATCAGTTTATGTTGAGGCAATAGAGACTTTTAGGTTATTATTAAAGGCTAATTATTATTTAGATTTGAAAAAGACATACATTATACCGTCATTTAGACAAAATTTAGTTTCTATTTTTGTATTAGACAAATTTGGTTATTCTTGTTTATTTAAAAATAATGAGTTTAAGTTATTTCTTAATTTAAAACTTTATTGAAACTGGTTCTTTATCTATGGTCGATGACCTATATTTACTTAATATTGTTGCCTCATATCATGAAACCTTGCATTCAAGTTCACGTGGTACAAAACAAAAATTAGCTAATGAGAATTCTGTTTTATTATCGCACAAGCGCTTAGGTCACATTTCAAAACAAAGAATTGAAAGACTTATGGCAAGTGAGATTCTTGATTCTCGTGATTTCACCGAATTTCAGGTTTGTGTTAAGTGTATAAAAGGAAAATAAACAAACATAAGGAAAATATGTGCTGACAGAAGAACATACATTTTAGAACATATTTATACAAATATTTGTGGGTCATTTCTTATAGCTTCTTGAAATACTTAATAATATTTTATAACGTTCGTAGATGACTATTCACGTTATGGGTACTGTATTTAATTCATAAAAAATCTCAGTCACTAGATGTGTTCAAATCATTTAAGGCTAAAGTTGAAAATCAACTTGGCAAAAGGATTAAAGCCATCAAATCTGACTATGGTGGCAAATACTATGGTAGATATGACAGATTAGGTGAACATCATCCAGGACCATTTGCTAAATTCTTAGAGAAATATCGTATCGTCCCTAAGTACACCATGCTAGGCACTTTTAGCATGAATGGTGTTTTTTCTAATTACTTCATTTTTGTTGAATTGACTTGGCTAATAAGTAGTCTACATTCAATAAATCTCAATCATTAGATCAAAAATTTAATCATCACGTTTTCTCAAATTAAGTATCGATAGAAGGTGAAGGAAGTATTGTGCATCAGTAGCACTGTAACAGTACTGTAGCACAATTAGGGATGTAATCGGATCGGATTTAGATCTGATAACTGACTGAATCTGAAATCCAATTAATTCGGCATGTAGATTTGTATGATTACATATAAAAAATACATCAAATTAGCTATCTGTGTTACCTTCTTTTTCCATTCCATCAGACACTGCTAGCTTGTGAATCCAGTTTGGCTAGATCCAATAAGTTTAGATTCAGTAATAACTAGATCCGACCCGAGTTGGACACTTTTACAAACTTACAATATTGACACACCCAAAACATAAGTTTCATTAATTTTTTCTGGTTGATATGTTGTTACAATATTGACACAACCTGATAAGAAAACAAGGACCTCCTTATCTGAGTGTGCCTCTGCACATGGATGCCCTCCATGATTATCTGCTTTTGGACCCAACAACTGACAGACTGACAGACAAAGATGGAGGAAATCAGGTGCAGGGGCACGCATCAAAGTGTGCCATGTGATGGCACCTGAGCCTAGCTCTCTTAAAGGAGGGGGCTGGCACTACGTGGCACAGTGAATAGGTGTTGGTCCCTGATCACGGAATCTGATATCCTTAAAGGTGTCAATGAGTAAGATCTGGTTTAAATCTAGGTAAGACCAAACCCGGATCTGATTTATGCTTTTAGTACTGGGTTCAGTTTGGGGTCTAACCAGACCCATCATAAGAAAAACCATACCCGGGTCCTATATATATATATATGGATTACATGAACCAGAACCCACCATACCCAGTAAATAATAGTTTTTATCTTTTTTATATTAAAAATTTATGGATCTTAAATGGAACTCAGGTCGGGGCCTGGTCTTAATATGAAATTTCACAAACCATACCTGGCTCCATGTATTAATTGGACCCTTTGAGTCTGACTTAGATTCTAATTGGACATCAAACCCTAATTTACCCTAAAGGGTTCGGTACAGGTCCGTCCCACTCAAACCCGATCCATTGACACCCTGGCTATCCTCATTCAGTATATGCACTATTTCTTTATTTTGGGCCCTTTTTCTAATGGCTCCGGAAGTCGACTCCAACAAGTTCTTTACATAGGACCCGGAAATTGTTCAATATAATTCGGGTGAAACAGTGACCCAGTGATATTCGACTAGGACTGCCTAATGAATCTGGTCATCTGCTTGCACCCAAAGGTGCACTTGGATGGGCCTCTATTTGGCTAGAAACTAGATGGAATCGGTTGATATTGAAAAATCACCAATGCCAAATCCCTCGTTCTAAAGAATTTTGAGGGATTTGGCGTTCGGTGCAAAATTCGATCCAAAACCAGTTGAGACCTTGATCTGCATTGCAACCCCAACCATCTACTGACTTTTGTTAGGTCTGTCACTAATTAGCGTTTACCTCAAGCTTGAGGAGCATGGTAAGCTTATTAAATAAGGTCATTAATAAGGCCACTCAACAAGCCAGGCTGCTCGTGGCTCGGTTCAGTTTGGCTCGCACCAAAGCACATTTAGGCTTGTCACTTTGACTCACTATTCATTTTGCATAAACGAGTTGAGCGTGAAAGGAAGGTGTTAAGCTCAGCTCGTGCGAGCTTGTACACACATAATATATATGATTTAAGTGTAATAAAAAAAGTTATGTTACAAAAAACAGTGTAGAACAGTTGGTTCGAATCTTTTTGTTCTCACTCCATAAAACACAAGTATTTCTGCACAAGCCAGTGCAGACTTGGCTCATCTGGCTCGATCTTATAATCTCGACTCACCTAGAGACCAAGTCCGAGCTGGATCTAGAAACAAACGAGTCTAGCAAGCCAAAACTGTCTGTGTTCCATTCATTCTGCAGTATACCAGCCCTGATCATTAACAACCATAGTTCTGATTCAGTTAACATCTAACAACTTTTACAAGTGAAACGAGTATGCGAAATAATTTTGCCCCACACATCTTCAACTATTTTTTATTTTACATTTTAGTGACAGTTCTGATTGTCACTATAAATAAACTCAACAGTGACCGAGTGTAAACCGTCACAGTTTTTTCATTTTCTTTTGTGAATCCATAGCATCGAGGTGAAAAGATCAAAGTGCAATATGATTGCACAAATTTTTGACTCCAGATCGAGGTACATTTAAAAACACCCTAAAGTCAGTTAACATCCATTGCACGATTGGAGTCGAATCTGTCGTCATCACCCTAAAGTCTGTGCACGTCTCTATGGCGGAGTCCTGAGTCAAGACCACACAAACTGAAGACATTGAAAACAAAAAACAAATGGTTTGTTTGTTGCTTGGGCTTCAAGTGTTCCCATTATATAATTACAAAGATAATTTAGGTTGACTTGCTGGGTCCAGCACATATCCTATTTTAAGAAAATACAGTCATTTCACAAGCGAAGGGTGCCTATTTATAGGTGCATCAATCTCATCCAAGCATAGAAGAATAATTATAAATTCTTCCCTACTCAGATTTCCTTCTTCTTTCTACTGTATCTTTCTGTCATGGGGTTCTTCTCTTTGACATTGCTGCTCTTTTCTCTGTTATTAGGTGCATTGCCTGCATTAGCACAGCAATGTGGTAGTCAAGCAGGGGGTGCTGTGTGTTCAGGAGGGTTGTGCTGCAGCCAATATGGTTATTGTGGCAGCACCAGTGCCTACTGTGGAACTGGGTGCCAGAGCCAGTGCACTAGTGGCTTGAGTTCTTTCATTTCAGAGGCTATCTTCAACCAGATGCTGTTGCATCGGAATGATTCGGCTTGTCCTGCTCATGGATTCTACACTTACAATGCCTTCATTACCGCCGCTAATGCGTTTAGCGGCTTCGGCACTATAGGTGATGATGCCACTCGTAAAAGAGAAATTGCTGCCTTCCTTGGCCAGACATCCCATGAAACAACAGGTATGAGAAGATGAATAACCCCAACGGAAATATGGCTACACAACTTAATGAGGATTGCTAATCTTGAGTATGTGATGTTCAAGACTGATCCTTCTTTAACTGTCATCTTTTTGCATGAAACCATTGTGTAGATTTTTTTTCTTTCGTTTACCACAGAAAGAAACCACACTCAGGATTAGCAAGCTAGCGTCACTGTCGAATATTTTCCCTTTAGAAATCTGCAAAATTAGACATATCTTTCCATCGATCTTTTGTAATACAAGGACCAATATGACATTTGTAAATTCTTCATGCAGGTGGATGGGCAACTGCACCAGATGGAGCCTACTCTTGGGGGTACTGCTTTCTCCAAGAGCAAGGTAACCCAGGCGACTACTGTGTTGCCAGTACTCAATGGCCTTGTGCCTCTGGAAAGAAATACTATGGCAGAGGACCAATGCAAATCTCATAGTAAGACCTCTACTAAGTTTTCACTTCAGTTTTCTAATTGAAAATTAATTTTAGACAGGTTGAGAAGGTCAAAGTTGAGTAGGATACGTAACTGGAGTGATCGCCCTTCTAAATGCGGACACGTGTCTGTTCTTAAATGTTATGTCATTAACTTGGGATCTGCAAAATTCACTCGCTTGATAAGCGATTTATAATTGAAAAGCGTCTTTTTGTCTAGCTGATTAAATCCTTTCCCTTCAACCCTAGCGAGAAACTTTTAAGGAGACATCTATCGGCTTCCGATGGGGACAAGTGCTCGCCTATGTATATATATATATATATATTGTTATTGAGATCAATTGCAAAGTCTGGACCCATCATCGGTTGTTGGCCCCACAGCAGATAGGCTGTAACCCAAAGATTGTAGGTGTTCAGGTGCAGAAGCACACAAAAGTGTCATATCACAATGCACCTTGTCCTCCCTCTATATATTGGGATGGGTTCTATATATGCACACATTTTTCAAATTGGAACTGGTTCATAGACACCAAGACCAGTTTGGCTTCTCATCTATAGGCCTTATCTCTTAATGTCAGTAATGGTATAGCTAAAAAAAACTGCCTAAAACATTATCTGTTTCAATTTTGCAGCAACTATAACTATGGGCCTGCTGGGGTAGCAATAGGGTATGATTTGCTGAACAACCCTGATGCAGTTGCTACCGATCCAGTAATTTCATTTAAGACAGCCATATGGTTTTGGATGACTCCTCAATCACCAAAGCCTTCACCACACGCTGTCATCACTGGGCAATGGACTCCTACGTCTGCGGACACGGCTGCAGGGAGACTTCCCGGCTACGGTGTAATCACAAACATCATCAATGGAGGCCTGGAATGTGGCCATGGAACTGATTCCAGGGTTGCAGATCGGATTGGGTTCTACAAGCGGTACTGTGACATACTTGGGGTGAGCTATGGCAGCAACCTTGACTGCTACAATCAGACATCCTTCGCATAGTAAGACCTCATAGTGAAGGCGGGAGCACCGATTTGGATAGTCCATATGACTTAGGATAAATAATATCCAACAACTCCTTGCTGCTTTCAGTAGCAAACTCTAATAACAGTTCGCAATAAGAATATTATCTCTCTCTCTCTCTCTCTCTCTCTCTCTCTCTCTCTCTCTCTCTCTCACACACACACACACATACGGCCACATCATAAAAGGTGCAAGCGTACGTAGTGACAAGAGTTTAAAATGCCATGCAATTCATCTGCCATGGGATGTGACTCTAAACCATGTGTTCAATCAAGGTGTACCATAACCATGTGGAGTTTGAAACTTGGCATTTGAACCAAATTTTTTCATGATTATACTGTCTTAAGACAATATGGAGTTTGAAGGAAAGATGCTATTTCTCACAAGATTTCATTGTTTTATGTGTAACTTTGTAGGGCATCCTAGAGTTTTTTGGCATCTCCAATTTATATTTTGGTCAAAGCTATGCATTCCATTTAATTATCGAACTCAATGCTTCATGAAATTCTGTGCAATCCAGCACCACCTAGCAAATGACTACATATCTCACTCTAAAACAAAAGCAAGAATCAACCAATTTCTCAAAACTAAACAAATCATACAGAAGATGGCCCACTCGCCTACTTTAAGATGAGTTTATTCGAACACGGTCCATCTGCCGATTGATCGTCCATGGTGGTGTCCAGCTAGAGAGAATGGAAAACAGAGAGGAATGGTCGTTCCTCTTTGGAGAAGGATATACAATTTAGTTTCATAGTGAATTTGGGAATGCAATTAGTCTTCACAGATTCCAACTTAATAGCAACTTATTCTCCTGTTTGAATATTAAGGCCTAGATAAAGCTCACCGAAAGATCTGCTTCTGATCTTCATGCAGAGCCAAAACATGCCACCAATCACATGCTCCATATCTCTGTTGAAAAAAAAAAACTCACGCAGATATCTCGAAACACCTAAACACTCCTTTCCATGTGCATTCTCCATTCGAATTCAAACCGGAAACCCTAAATTTTCACCACCAACAATTAGAAATCCTAATTCCACAAAAGACTCCTCAATTCCGCCAACCAACAATCAAGGTCATAAAAATATTGCACATTTTTTATGTTCTGCCGCTTGAGCACCCTCCACCTTTTCCATAACAGCCTGTCAACTCTGGGGTCCAACTGCAGATGGTGGGTGCTTAAGTGCAGCAGCACATTTGAAATGTACAATGTGATTTTCTGACGGGAGTTAACCTGCATCTATGATGTTTCGAGAATGATTGTAGGAAGATAAAGATGAATTTGAGAAATGAAACAAGGCAGGGGTGGATTTGTCCATCAGTGATAGGATAAGAGGATGATTATGGAAAAAACCCAAAAAACATGTTCCCTCACTTGATTTTGTTCCTTTAATTTATCATTAAAGTCTACCTTGGATGTAGAAGTGTACCAGAAAATGTTCATATGGACTTTGTGTTTAACAAACTATGAAAATCCTTCTCTCGTGGTTGTAAGAGTGATTCCCATTTAACTCATTTCTCACATTGCAAGCAACATGAGACAATGAGGTATCAAAATTCAAAATCACTTTTGGCATCATTTTTTCCACTCTCGAAATGACGTTATCCACCTTGTGATTTGAAATTACATGATTTTAGTTCACACTAGATGAAATGACGTGACCTTGAATCACATGAGAATAGCAAAGGTGGCCCTAATTGTGGAACCGCAAAATTTTTTAAAGCAAAAAGAAGGGGTTTCAAGAGAAAAATTTATTAAAGGATCTGAAATCCATATATGAATTTTAGAAATTGTGGGGTATGTTCTTCAAGGTTACGTACTTTTCTTCCTCCAATGAGAAGAGATCAGTCAAACCAGGAGCTCCAAATCTTTGTTTCGGGGTGGCAGCTCACGAGTGTTCGTACCTCGTATGAGAATTCTATACGAAAATGCGAGCTCGATGGCAAGAGTCATCAAAGATAAGGAAAAATATGAAAATAAAGAAATATACAAATGTTAAGGCTTTCAACAATTAGTAAACAAAATGAGCAATAAGGAAAACCGAATTTTCACCTTCGGGCTTATGTAACTTGTCCTATGTTGTTGATGAGCATGAGAGAACAAAAGTGACACTTCAGCTAGGCACGGGCTCCAAAACGAGATCAGATAAGAGACCTAAGACCTAGGCTAAGCTAAGTAGGTTCAACTTGGCTAGTCGTACAGAGATTTTTGGCAAAGTAGGATTGTAGCTAGGGTTTTGGACTCCATATACTAAAATAGGAGGGTGCCTCCCTATTTTATAGTTTTTTTGATGGATCCAAATACATTTGTTACATATTTGAGATCTGTTATTTTGGATCCAATTCATATTCTAATGAACGACTCCTAATGAACAGCTTTTTAACGATGGGTTAAAATTTATCCAAAGCATGTTACCTAAAATAGGAGATTAATTTTTATAAAAAGGTTTTGAACTCGGAATATTCCATTTTGACTTGCCGATGACATATTTTTTGAAGCTAGTGAAAACTACTGACAACAATTGTTGTGACGTCAAATGTTGCAGACGACAAAAGTGATTTGTCATCAGCGACAACTGATGATGATGACGACTGTTGGGTACGGGAACAACCTAGGATACAAGCACTAAAGACAATATGCTCGCAAAAAATGAACTCATCAAGTAGTCAAGCACATAACAAGATAATTGAACAACGAGCTTAGACCAATATTCAAAGTAAGTTTTATGAACAATCTTCAGCCAATAATCAAATTGTAAATTCAATATCCAAGGCGTTAACAACCCTTGTTCCTCACTGCCTGTTGGGCAGTCAATAGCTTCGGTTATCAAACCCAAAACAATTAAACTAAGTCACAATGCCAGACTAATATAAGGCATAGAATTTAGACATGGGACCGATAGCCAGCATCAATGGATAGGCAACGCTTTGGGCATCCAAGGAGGGTTGCACGAAAATTAACAGTGACAACACTGAAAAATAAAAAGAAAAGAATGTCCAAAAACTTAACCGGTTGGGATCAACAGGGTCGTTGGGATGTTTCACCAAACAATTGGTGTGCGTGAAAGATTATGTACCAGCAAACAATTTGGGAACAACACTTGGACCAGATTATATACCACAAAAAATTCATGAAAGATCAATATCCCTTTCCTAAACAACAATACTAAGAAGGCATTCATACATTTCATTCCACTTAAACCAAAATAAAGTTGTATAATAGTTGGCTAATATAACAATACATGTTTTGATAAAAAACGGTCCAATCAAACAATATAATAAACGACCAAAAAGAGAAGAAAGTTAAACAAGCATAGCTTGGGCGATGGAAAATGTTGGCAAAGATTCAATCCTCACACCTTCCTTCAACAACACGCGGATGGACCGGTCCAATAGTCGACGTCTGCAATTCAATGACAGTCCACACTCGACGTTGATCTCCCAAAGAGCTGAAGTTGATGGGGGCAGACACTACTCAATCGATTTCTTAATTGGCGATTTCACAATAACCAAGAAAGAAGGGTCCCCTTCTTCTTCACTTTGCTGACTAGTTACAGGCAGCATTGGAGACGAGGAACAACATTCTTTTTTTGGGGGACTAGGGTTGCCACCCCTGGAGCCAATAAGAGGGATCCAGGGTCCAACAACTATTTTTAGATCCAATGAGCTCTCTTAGTTCCCAACAACTATTTTTGGGAACCCAAGGAGATCCAAATAGTAATGTACATAAACATACCCAAATCCAATACAGAAAAATCTACTAAGACAAACCACTACACCCATCAATAGTCACTACAAGAAAAAAGCGGATTAGCGACGAACGCTATCCGTCGTTAATCCATCGCTAACGTGTTTAACGATGGATTAACGACGGAAATCGACCGTCATATAATCTTGGTCGCTAAAATACAACATAATTTATATGTCGTCAATCCGTCACTAATTAGTGATGGATAATGTTTGTCGCTTAACTGTCGTTAAATAAGGATAGGTTTAGTTTTGCAAAGAAATGTATCCCGTCGCTAAAATTTAATGATGAATATGTATCTGTCACTAATGTTCATCACCAATTGAGAAAGGGATTAGCGACGGATTAAATTCTATCATAAAACATTGACTGATTTAAATTGGCAACGAATATTAGCGACAAATATTATCCATCGCTAATCCGTCGCAAATTTAAAAAAAAAATAAAAAAGTTTTTGAAATATAAATATCGATAAGAATTTCTCGTTATATAATTTATATAACCTGTATATAAAAAATAAAGTACACATAAAAAATACATATACAAAGCAGGTGAAACAAATTTAACACAAGTTATAAGTTGCAGTACAGTCCTTGCCAAGTTCTAATTAGTTACAAGTACGTGAAATAAATTAAACTGAGGAATCTAATCCTTGCCAAGATTTGGAGCATCATCCTCTTTATTGTCTCTATCTGCCCCTCCATCCATGCCTTTATCAGCTCCTCTACGTTGATCATCTCCAGCATCCTACAAGAAAACCGAAATGTTAGTATTGATAAACAAAATATAATGAAATAAATTATATGCAATGCACCTAGTCTAATACAATCAAAGTAAATGGCTGAATGACACATAAACCAGCAATAAAGTGAAGGACAATAACAGAATTTAGATATGTGTTCTAAGACTGAAAAAAAAAATCATAGTGATTCAATCATGCAGATATGTGTTCTAAGGTTGTCAAGAAAATGTCACAGTGATTCACGGATGCATATAATGTTTATAAGGTTGTCAAATAAATGTGTTATGTATCACAATCATGCATATATATGTTATAAGGCAGTCAAAAAGCTTTCATAGTGATGAAATCATGCTTATATGTGTTCTAAGGTTTTCAAAAAACTTTCATAGTGATTCAATCAAGCATATATGTGTTCTAAGGCAGTAAAAAAATTTTATAGTGATTCAATCATGCATATATGTGTTCTAAGGCAGTAAAACAATTTCATAGTGATGAAATCATGCTTATATGTGTTCTAAGGTTGTCAAAAAACTTTCATAGTGATTCAATCATGCATATATGTGTTCTAAAGTTGTCAAAAAACTTTCATATTGATTCAATCATGCATATATGTGTTATAAGGCAGTCAAAAAACTTTCATATATGCTAATATCATGCTCATATGTGTTCTAAGGTTGTCAAAAAACTTTCATAGTGATTCAATCATGCTCATATAGGTTCTAAGGCAGTAAAAAATCTTTCATAGTTATTCAATCATGCATATATGTGTTTTAAGGTTGTCAAAAAACTTTCATATTGATTCAGTCATGCATATATGTGTTATAAAGCAGTCAAAAAACTTTCATATATGCTAATATCATGCTCATATGTGTTCTAAAGTTGTCATAGTGATGAAAGAATGCTTGTATGTGTTCTAAGATTGTCAAAAAAATTTATAGTGATTCAATCATGCATATATGTGTTATAAGGCAGTCAAAAAATTTTATAGTGATGAAACAATGCTTATATGTATTCAATCATGCATATACTAGCTTGAAATCTAATGACATAAAACAAATTACATGAATCTTTATACCTGACGGGCACTTGAGCTCATGTTGAATTCAGACGAAGTTTCTCTGTCCCAAAAAAAGTTGCATAACTCATTATGGACAAGGTTGAGAATGACTTCATGTAAAAAGTTATGCATTTTGTCCTCAAGACACTGACAGACACCATCCAAAGATATAACAGGGTCAATCGGACGGTGAGAGTTGATGCTGGCAGGAAAAACTCTCAGAGCCCTTGTTGTAGGAGGCAACGACTGGTGTGATGTTCATGTTACTCTCAAACCTAAACACACGACCTTTTGTGGATTCACCTGTTACAGTCACCCATGCTGCAGGATCTAAAGGTGGATGAGTAGAGTTATCGCCATATCGCTCTACCATCTGTTGCTCGTATGACTCCTACAAAGTAATGATTACAATATAAATTAAAAATTTCAATGTTTATGATATTGTAATTCATAGTAACTTGTATATTATAATGTTTATTAATACAATAAATACATACCGATGTCGTTCTTGCCTTCTCTGATATAAACTCTCTTATGCTCTTACGTTTATGTGTTTTAACAAACACATCCTTGTAAGGCACAATGCCTCCTTTTTCTGCTTCCTGTAAGGTTAAATGATAAAAAAATCAATTAAAAAGTATGCAGAAATACTTATAAATTGGACAATATATATATATATTAATGAGTTATCATTTTCTTCAGGTGGCTCCCAAAAGTCCTAGATCTATCTGTGTGTAGTTGGGCATCTTCACTCGGTTTTGTGCAGCTTTTGCTGAGCGGTTTCGAAATTCATTGCTCGCCCACTTGTCGCACATTTCCTCCCAATAATCTCTCCTGACGGTAGAAGGGCCATGGCCCTTCCACTACAGTGGATCATCTATCCCTCTAGCTGCTTTTATTGTTGCAGTATTCATATTATGCAGCATGTTGGTAAATCAATTGGCAACCAACCACCTTTTGCCACACTATCCTGGCGTTCTTCTCCTCGTTCGCAGTCGCGAATTGATGCGAAACCTAAAAATACTTTCAGAAAGTTAACACACATGACTATAACAAAAAATTAAATATGAAACACATTAGTTATAATAAACGATTGCATACCATGAATGATGACAATAATTGTCCAACACCTCCTTCGAGTACTGTTTTCATTAAGCGATCAGTCCTGAAAAAAGCTGCAGTACTGACTTTCTAATTTTTTATACTACTTCTTGTAGCTCGAACCTTGCGTTGCACATGAATTGATACACATTAACAATCGACTATCGATATACACTCTTTATAAGATAAGTATTGGACAAATGACAATGAAATACTTATAGTCGACTATCGATATACACTATTTGAATGAGTCAGCGTATGTCAGACTGAGAAGACCCTGTATCCGGCGTTGTCTCGTGACATGTATGAATAGATGGTGTAGGTGGGTCATGTGTAGACGAAACATCACCTATAGAAAATTGAGTTAGAAATTCACACAATGCACATTGAAACTAATCAAGTATACAATTAGTTAAATGATATACCTATCAAAGTAGCCTGTGAAGATGAAGGCTGAGACTAGCTACCACTGGGTGCTCGACCACTATGACCTACACGAGCCATATCTATATCATCATGGATACATAATCAAATTGAAAACAACTTCATGCAATATATTCAAATCATTGCATTACATTGCAATATACTTAAATAATTCAAATCATTTACATCAAATCATTGCAATACATTGCAATGATTTACATCATTCACATCAAACATTGCAATACATTTAAATCATTCATATAAAACATTGTCATACATTCAAATCATTGCAATGCATTTCAATATATTCAAATCATTTAAATCATTCACATCAAACATAAGGTATGTATTACAAAATGTATTTCACTAGCTCGAGTATGCTTCATCATCACTTATTTGACTTTCATATTCTTTTTCTTCCTCTTTTTTCAGTTCGTCCTCTTCTTCTTCATTGGACGCCCATCCACTTAGTATATCATTTGGATCACATTCTTTCATATGTATGTCATCGGACAATGGAGATGTCACATGCAGATCATGTGTGACATCGTGACCATAAGAGAAGTTATACATATCATCTGATTAATAGTAATCACCCTCTTCAAAAATCTTGTCTTCCTGTAATTGATCATACTCGAGGTATAGTTTAGACTTCACCTTGCAAACTGCTCACCATTCATTTCTATCTGAATTTCTTGTATTCGGATATGAAGTATAGTAAACTTGTTGAGCTTGCGATGCTAATATGAATGGTTCATATGTTTCAAACCTTGATTTATGATTCACCTCCACAACACCTGAAGCTTGGTTGACTCTTGTTGTTGTGGGATCAAACCAATGGCACTTGAATAAAGTTACCCTGTTATTTATACCTAAGTAAGTCAACTCTATTATTTATTCTATAACACCATAGTAGTCAAGTTCATTTTCACTGTAACTGCAACCCTTAACACATACGCCACTATTGTTTACACCGTAGTCTTTTATATAGAATCGATAACCATTTACGATGTATCTGTTGTAACATTGCACAACTTTGGTCGGACCATTTTATAAATCACGTATTCCTTGGTCCTTAACATCACCATGACGGACCTACAAGCATAAACAATGACTGTAATTACGACCAATTAAATAACATATTATTGTTTACATAGAAAGAATGCATGTCATCGTCCTTACCAACTCTTTCAACCATACCACAAACTTATTTTCACGTTCTTTTTATAATTCTGAATCAGTGAGATGGGGAAGTTCTCTTCGCAACTCTAGATCAAATCGTCTGCACTTAACAAATAATTATATTACAGAACCATATAGGTAGAGAACTTAGTATAACATATTATGTATACTTACTCGATGTAGGGGTCAATCTTTAAGCAATTAAAAAGAATATAGATTTGTGTTACATCTTGCTCTCGATCTTCCAAGAGTCTTGACCAACAACTGCCAAAGGCATTCTCAATTCGTTTAAATATCGATAGTTTGTTAGCCACAATAATTTATTCTCTATCATCATTACGAGGTAGGCAAGTGTAATGTGTTGGAATGTGAGGCTCAAAGTACATAGATGAGAAATTTGAAATCTCTTCTAAAGTGTACGCCTCACAAATTGAACCTTCAACTCTTGCTTTATTCTGAACCTTTTTTTTGAGATCAAACATGCATCTGTCAATAATATACATCTCATAATACAATAAATTTCTAATAGTATTAGAGAAAAAAAAACTTTCAAATGGGTACATCCACCGATATTACACAGGACCACCAACCATAAGTTCATATGGCAAGTGTATGATCACATGTTCCATAACGTCGAACAAATGTTGGAGGAAATATCTTCTCTAGCTGACAAATAGTAGTGACAACAAAATCCTCTAGATTTTTTACCTCAGTTACTATAACTTTTGATGCATACAATGTTCTTAAAAATTGACTCAACTCGGATAATACCCCTCATATAGGTTTGTCTAACATGTCATGTAATGCTAGGGGAATCAACTGTTGCATGATAACATGACAATCATGGCTCTTAAACCCATATAATTGTCTCTCGTCTATCTTCACATCCCGAGCAATGTTAAAGACGTATCCATATGGAAATCTCAATTGTCTCAATCACTGGCATATCTGCTTTACTTGATTTGGTCCAAGCACATACCTTGCTTTTGGTTTCAGTACTTTTCCATTATACTCTTTGAGTTCCAATTCTGGTCTTTTACATATTACTTTTAAATTCATACAGGCCTTCGGATTATCCTTCATTTTTCCTTTAACATTCATTACTGTATTGAACACATTATCAAACACATTTTTCTCTACATGCATCACATTTAAATTATGTTGTATCAATAAGGTCGACCAATATGGTAGTTCCCAAAATATAAGTTTCTTTGTCCAATTATGATCCTTCCCAAATCCAAGGAAGGGCCTCATACTATGGGCATCTATCAGTCCATATGGAAAGTATCACAATCGTCCTAAAATCTCGATGCCAGACAACCATGTAGGTGAACCTTCTATTTCAATTGTGCCTGCTTTGAACGCATTCCTTTGTTGTCAGAACAAATGGTCGTTAGGTAGAAATTGATGGTGACAATCAAACCAACATGACTTTCTTCTATGCGTCAATCTAAAAGATTATGTATCCTCTATGCAGTACAGACACGCCAACCTCCCATGTGTGCTCCAACCAGATAACATACTATATGTAGAGAAGTCACTAATTGTCCATAGAACAACAACATTCATATTAAAGTTTTGTTTTTTGTGGGCATCTGTTATCATTGCAAAATTTTACTTTTGCAAGTCAAACTGATCTTTGAAAAAAAAATTGAAAATAACTCACCTCTGTTTTAAGATGCAGGATAATTCCGAAGAATGGAACTCGTCTGTCGGTATGAGGTTCAACCATTCTTGGCACCATAACCAGGGATAATTGAACCAAGGATCAACCACGTGCTTTGCTTTGCTCAACCATCTAAATTGATGTTCTATTCCTAAATGTATAAAGAATCAGGCATGTACTATGACTTAGAAAGATTTTGATTTGAAAAACATGATGTACGCTTGAAATACTTTAAAATATTTGGAACAGGAGACACCTTAAAAATCGTGAACCATGTTGAGAGAAAGAAAATTGATTTCTGAAGAAATCTTGATATTTTAGGAAAATCAGTTTTTAAGAGAACTCAAAATGACATAGAGAAAATAGATTTCTTTGAATTTAAACTTTGAAATCAAGAATATTATAACTTGAAAAATCGATTTTGAGATTTAGAAAAGCATTTGAAAATCCCTTGAAAATCGTTTTTAATGAAAAAGAAACCTTAATGTTTTGGGAAAAATAAATTTTTGAAAAAAATTCTGGACAACTTTGAGAAATCGATTTTTTTGAAATTGGATTCTTGATTTGATCAAAAAAAGGCGCATGTAGCCTTCTAAAATCCTTTTCATGATGCATTCTAACCTAGATGATGAATGAATGCTATCTTGTGAAAATATTCTTTTTGAAGAAATTTTGAGAAAATTATTTGAAAAAGGAATTTATGTGCCTTATAGAATTTCCATAGAATAAATTCTCTACATATCCCTGACTATGGCCACGAATACGTATGGAATATACTTCATTTGATTCTAAAGGGAGAAAAATATTTAGAAATTCTTGAAATATGCGATGGTTTTTTAAGATAGCCTAAGAGTGTAGGCCGATTGTGGCTTAGAAAAAGATGATAAATTTGGGTTTCGTTCGTATTCTAACTATTGCCACAAATACGAAACCCAACGAGTTTATCAACTCCTTAGAATCTAGTGCACATGTCATTCGTGTAGACCATTGTGAGTTTGAATATGCATAAATCATCATTCATCACACACTAACATCATTTATTGAAAAATAAACTATATGCAATGCAACCCTATTCTAAGCAAAAAAAGTAAATTCTTATTCTAGATTTACATTTAATTTACATTACTAATTGAATTGAAATAAAAGAAAATACAGTCTTGAATATCCCTGCAAAAATAGAAAACTTGTTAGTGAAAATATGTCAGGTTTTCTGGATTTATCCAATAATATCTAGAAATTACTAGATTTATCTGGATATAAGTATTTTTTCATGTTTCCCTAAGATAAACATAATAAAAGATGATATAAAATTGAGTAAATAATAAAAATAAATAACTTTAAAATTTAGAATTTGGAGAAAATGACAAAATTATCCCTAAAAATAAGACTATGGCCTTGAAATTAGGGTTTTTAGAAAAGATTTTGGTAAAACTTTGGATTTAGGGCTCAAATAGATTCAAATAAACACCAAATCGGGGGTGAAGCACTTTAGCATAATTATAAACAAGATAAAACCCTAAAAATTTGAAAAACATGCATAAAAATTCGAAATATTACAAAAAGAGCAATTTTTTACAGTGTTTTACTTGAACCGGGACTCCGTGGGCATCCTCTTTTTTGTAGTTTAATTAAATAAAGCCTCAAACGAATCCCAAAATTAACAAAAATAAGCATATACACTTTTGATAACCCTAAAATTAAACTTAAATTAAAAAATAGAATTTTTGAAGTTATTCTAATACGAAAATTGAATAAAAATGAAAAAAAATACGTGAGATACACAAACTTGCATACTCGAATATGGTATCAAACTACCATAAAAATTTGTAAACTATTACACAAAGATACTAGACAAAATAATAAAGATTTTTCTATTTTATAGATTTGAAAAAGCATCTCTAGTTAGGGAGATATCCCTCCTGCAATATGCGCTTAATTTTGGCAAACACGTAACAACTCAAAAATAGGCAGTTTTGATTTTGGTTTAATTAAAAATAACAAACAGTATTCAAAAATTACATAAATGAGACTGATAAAATTAGACATGTTGTTGAATCCATGACTTTTTATGGATCATCAATCAGATTTTCGGTTAGGGTGGTACGATTCACGTAAGTTGGCCTAGGGTTTGAATAATACGTAACAACTTGATAGAAACAGATTATGATTTCTGATAGAGGAAAAATATCAAACCATGGAAAAATAGAAAAATTTAATAGGAAATACTAGACATCAAAACCAAAACTATTGCAACTTACAGATCATCAATCAGATCTCTAACGAGGGAGATATTGCCTTGGCAAGTTATTCCTAAATCCACATAGCGAATTCATGGTTTAAAAAATAAACTTGGTTTTCTGTTTTTTTGACAGGGTTCCAGAACCCAATATAACCCCATTTTTTTACAGGAAATCGCTGGCATATTCATGGTTTAACCCTAAAATAATCAAATATTTTTGCCAGAAAACAAACATGAAATAACATTGTTCTCGTGTGCCTGGAATAAAAAACGCGTATTATCTAAAAAGCACATGAATAAACCTAATTTAAACATGCAAAAACCATAAAAAATATAAAATATGCATCGAATCATATTTTGATGTTTGAACATGTAAAATAAGCATTGACATGATAAAATAAATAAAAAAATTTAGGAAAATCATGGTTGAATTTTGATTTAGCCATTAAAAGAGAGATTTGACCCATCGAACGGTAGAATCTTGGTCTTTTTTTGACGTTTAATAAAATAAATGAACTATAAATGATTTCAATGGATCAAAAACTTGTAAAAACCATGGACGATCAGTAGATCATCGTCTTAGGTCATAGAGCATGGATTTTGAACAAAAAAAATAAAGAAAAGCTCACACATGGGGGCGACAATGGTGAAAATCAATAAAAAAATAAAATAAAACAAAAAGAAGAAGAGAAGACTCACCTTTGTTGCAGCAATGGAGGGAGAGGAAGAACTTGGAGGACAGAGGGAGCAACGAAAATTTTTGAGAGAGGGAGCAACAAAAAATACAAAAATGTTTATATAAGGATAAATAGAGGATGACATAAGTAAGCACATTTTTCTAAAAAAAAAAAGCATAGATAACCTAGAAATCTAAAAAGATAGAAAGAAGCTTTTCTACTGTAGAGGCATGGATGATTCAATAAATGAAAAAGAATGTGAATAGCAAAAATATATTTGTTAAAAAGAGCTTTTTACTTGCCTGATATTTGAGAGAATTGAGAAAATTATGCATGATACAAATGTTTGTGGGTATCAGCACTGGAAACCCTCACGAGACCTTACTCGTCCACTAGGGTAACCTAGGGGTTTAAAGGGCTTATTGCATATGCTAAATACAACTATGATTCTCACGAAAGTGAGTTAGGAAATTTTACTTTGGTTTTTACATTCTTTAGAACATAGTTTTTAGCTTTCACTTTACTTTAGGATTAGTGTTTGCTCAAGGACTAAGAATAATAAGCATGGGGAAATTTGATATTGCATGAATATGCATTTATTTTATCATATAAATCATGTATTTAAGTATGTTTTATTGGTTTATATTTTATTCTTATGATGTTTCAAGGTTAAAGAAGTCACAGTTCGAATCGTGCAGATTTCAGAGTTTAAATGAGGAAATTATGGCCGTTTTATGATTCTAAACCGAATCCCAAGGCAATTCAGACCTTGATCCAGTCTTAAACACATTAATTGTATTATGGATCCAATGCCAATGTGTTCAGCAAATGTTAAATCCCAAATCCATTTCATAAATTCTTTAAAACCCTTTTTAAAAATAGTGCCACCCCCTTTTTAGAATTTTTTATTAGTTAGGTACTAAAATGTAAATAAGAAAACTTTAGGTAGTTAATTTATAATTGTTAATTAAACCTAATTTTTTAGTTTAACTAGCACTAATGGGCTGGAGTGAAGGGCATCTTAGCCCATTTCAAGCCAACTACATTCCTTCATTTCCCCTTCTTTCTCCTTTTCAAGTAATTTTTGCATTGCTTTCTTGTTTTCTCTCTCCTTTCTCTTCTTCTTCTTCTAAATCAACAATGGAGGAGTACTTGGAGCCAAATCTGGAGTGGAGTTGCATACATTTACAAGGTTGATGATCAATCAAATTCACTAGATCTAAGGTATGGTGAGTTTTCCAATCCCTCATTTTTTCTTAATTCCCTATGAATTCTCTTTATTTTTTCTTGTCTTTCTTCTTTGATTTCTTTTGTTCATTTTGAAATTTGTTTGTTGCAATTTCTCTTTTGCTATATTTTTTTTTTGTTCTTAAGAAAATCTAAAAACAAGATGGGGATCTATTCTTGATTGATTTTAATTCAATTAGAGCATTAGATCAATCCATCTAATAGATTAGATTTTAATTTCTATAATTTAATTCTTGTTTATTTATTTTTTTTTCTAAACTTAGATTAGTTAAATAGATAGATTTGATTCCAAGAATTTAGAATTGATCATTCTTTGATCTAATTCAATAGATTAAAGTGTCAAATTCTAGAATTCTAAAATTTCATTTTTCTTGATTTTTTTGTCCTTTTGTTTTTAGTGTATCTAGAGATTTTGGAATCCAAATCATGATTCATAAATTGGATATGATTTGTGCTTAAGTCTAGTTTCTCTTTAAAAAAATTCAGCATGATCGGAGTCTGATTGATGTTTCGTTTTGAGCTTTTTTTTTGCCATATATTTTGGCATCTTTATTTTCTGCAACTTTTATTTTTTGCATTTTTTCTAGTTTTTGTTATATCTAGAGTTTTCAGAATCCAAATCTAAATTTGTAAAATGGATTGGATTCATGAATGAATCTAATTTCTGTTGTGAATTTTTCATTAATTTTTAATCTATTTTGCTAGACTAAATTTGTTAAATTGTGGAAGCTATCAGAAGTTTTGACAGCAATTTCCAGATTTTGGGAGTTGTTGTTCATTGGTTAATAATCAAGTTCTACTTTAAATTTTTTAATTCTGTAAATTGGATCCTCTTCATTAATGTTTTGAGAATATATTTGGAAAGAATGTGGAGTATTGGAATCCAATTGCTTTTTGATTCAATCAAATTACAAAATCCTGTTCTGATAAGAATTTATGCAATATCTAGTAGCAAAATTGTAATTTCAAGTAGAAGTTTAAATTAGAGTAGATTTTGGATTTCGTGTGTTTTTGTATTATTTTTGCTGGAGGTGGTGCCATTTGCTGATTTCATATGATTGAAATGAAGTAAATTTAAAGTTAAAGTGAAGAAGCAAAGGTGGAAAAGCTCCATTTTTAGTTTTTTTTTTCGTATTTTCAATTCTTAGTTAATTGGAGTCTTTTTTGTCACATTTGAATTTTGTAATTAATTTCAATTTCAGCATCATTTGATATTTCTAATAATTATTTAATTCTTATGTTGTAAGTACTTTTAATTAGTTTAATTTTCCTTTTTAAGGCAATAAATAGTTAGCATTCATGGAATACGAAGTTGTATCAAACCGTTCCTCGTGTTCGATCCCCGTTCTCACTAGTTGTGAGAGTTGGATTTTTTTAATTTGGTGACCAACTTTCATAAACTCTTTTCATAAAAACATCTTTTAAAAATACACTTTCAAAGTGCACACCAAGCAACAATATCTGCGTGAAAAGTTCATACGATTTGCTTGCATCTCATGGGATGAAAATCACAAGCAATTCTATCTCGTATATGCCTGCTTGGCCTCAAATGAAAAACCTTCTCTCGTGGATGTAAGCATGAGACAATGAGGTAGCAAAAATTCAAAATCACTTTTGGCATCATTTTTTGCACTCATCATATGATTCAAAATGACGTCAATGATGAACAATTTTTTTTTTATGACGAGGAACCCTTGCAGAGAAGGGTGAGAAAACCCCGGGTGGAGCTTCATGACCACCTTGCTTTTCAAGCTACTGACACACTCGTGCACCAGCGGGGTTTGATATCCCCTGTCTTCAATTCAACACCTTCACAACCACCCACTGGCCACGCGGGTAGTCAATGATGAATACAAAATACCTCCATGCTATATATATTGTAGAATATCCCTTCAAGCCAAACTCGATATTGAAAAAGAAGATTGGTCTGTTATTAGATAATTTTCAAGTGCTGTTACTGCCACTGTCATAGTCTGGCCGCAATTAAATATTAAAGATGTTAAATATCTCACAAAAAAAAAATGAATGAATGGCTGTGGAAGCATATTAAAATTTGTTTTATGTAATCTAGAAAATGATGTTAATTTCTTCCAAATTTATCATGCTTCCAAATTTACTACATATAAAAGACGGGTCAGCTGGGTTGGGTCCGATATCCAAGAAAACTTGCATTCCAAAACCGCCCCACATATTGCTCGGGTAGGGTTCGGGTCAACACAAATAGTAATTAGGTAAAAAAAAAAAAATTATGCACATACTCCGGTTCTGGATTTGGAGTAGGTATTGCCTTTTCCCCATCCGACTCCGTGAATCTGAATCCCATTAGGATAGATCACAGAAGATCGGATTCAGTAATGCCTAGATCCATCCAGAGTATGACCCGCCTACAATATTAAACACAATACGCTAGAGAGAGAGAGAGAGAGAGGTGATGTCATGTACAACTTTTGTTTTTAATTACTTCATTTTTATTGAATTGACTTGGAGAGGTGATGTTATCCACAAATTTTTTTTTTCTAATTACTTCATTTTTATTGAATTGACTTGGCTAATAAGTAGTCTACATTGAATAAATCTCAATTATTAGATCGAAAATTTAATCATCACGTTTTCTCAAATTAAGTATAGATAGAAGGTGAAGGAAGTATTGTGCATCAGTAGCACTGTAACAGTACTGTAGCACAATTAGGGATGTAATCGGATCGGATTTAGATCTGATAACTGACTGAATCTGAAATCCAATTAGTTTGGTATGTAGATTTGTATCTGAATCTGAGACGGAAATGAATCCT
Organism: Nuphar pumila; assembly: GCF_984573655.1. Lineage (NCBI taxonomy): Eukaryota > Viridiplantae > Streptophyta > Magnoliopsida > Nymphaeales > Nymphaeaceae > Nuphar > Nuphar pumila. The sequence continues at coordinate 110,047,649 of NC_143255.1, read as the reverse complement.
AATTAATCCAATTAATTCGGCATGTAGATTTACATATAAATCTGAGACCGAAATGAATCTGAAACCAAACAGCCTGTGTGTCAACCTGATTACATATAAAAATACATCCAATTAGCTATCTGTGTGTTACCTTCTTTTTCCATTCCATCCGACTTTGCTAGCTTGAATCCAGTTTGGCTAGATCCAATAAGGTTAGATTCAGTAATAACTAGATCCGACCCGAGTTGGACACTTTTACAAACTTACAATATTGACACACCCAAAACATAAATTTCATTACATTTTCCGGTTTGATATTATGTTTCTACATGGATAGCTTGGTTGCTCAACCTGATAAGAAAACAAGGTCCCACCTGGGGTTTTCCTTTCTTCGTTCCAAAAAAAACAACCCGGATCTGATTTATGCTTTTAGTACTGGGTTCAGTTTGGGGTCTAACCAGACCCATCATAAGAAAAACCATACCCGGGTCCTATATTTATATGGATTATATGAACCAGAACCCATCATACCCAGTAAATAATAGTTTTTATCTTTTTTTATATTAAAAAATTATGGATCTTAATTGGAACTCAGGTCGGGGCCTGGTCTTAGTATGAAATTTCACAAACCATACCTGGCTCCATGTTTTACGTAATCTAGAAAATGATGTTTCTTCCAAATTTATCATGCTTCCAAATTTACTACATATAAAAGACGGGTCAGCTGGGTTGGGTCCGATATCCAAGAAAACTTGCATTCCAAAACCGCCCCACATATTGCTCGGGTAAGGTTCGGGTCAACACAAATAATAATTAGGTAAAAAAAAATTTATGCACATACTCCGGTATTTGCACTCATAATATGTTGAGTATCCGTACGACACAAACCCGACCCATTGACAAAGAAAAGAAGTGTTTCTGATTCCTATTCATTGAGCTTAAACCAGACTAGTGGAGATGTACTAGGCTCCGGTTGTCTGGTAGGAGCAGCTAATGCACCTCACCTTGTGTTGGGACGTTACAGGTTCAAAACCCAATGGTATAGTAAAAATAAAATTAAGACGTCGAGATAAAATTGCTATTTTATGTTGTGACCAAGAAAACATATCATGCCCTCCATTTTTTTTTTCCTTATATTCTGATTATGAATATTGCAGCTTAGCTTGTGGATCCTACTACACTCTAGTGTCTGATCCAACTAATTGGTTATTGGCTACTTAGAGTCTGATTCCGATTCAAATCATGATAAAATTCTGTTTCAAATCATGATAAAATTCGCATTTTCGCCCACCCTTAATATATCTTATTGAGATTCACAATCTTGCCAATCAATCGGTGAGGTATTGTGCACTAGTAGTGACTGTTTAACACAGTTGGGGATTCCAACAGATTGGATTTAGATCTGATAACTGACTGAATCTGAAATCCGATTAGTTGGATGTACAGATTTGCATTTGAATATGAGTATCCAACCTAATTAAATATAATATCTATCCAATTAGCTAATTGGATTTGGAGTAGGTATTGCCTTTTCCCCATCCGACTCCGTGAATCTGAATCCCATTAGGATAGATCACAGAAGATCGGATTCAGTAATGCCTAGATCCATCCAGAGTATGAGCCGCCTACAATCTTAAACACAATACGCTAGAGAGAGAGAGGTGATGTCATGTACAGCTTTTGTTTTTAATTACTTCATTTTTATTGAATTGACTTGGAGAGGTGATGTTATCCACAATTTTTTTTTCTTTCTAATTACTTCATTTTTATTGAATTGACTTGGCTAATAAGTAGTCTACATTGAATAAATCTCAATTATTAGATCGAAAATTTAATCATCACGTTTTCTAAAATTAAGTATAGATAGAAGGTGAAGGAAGTATTGTGCATCAGTAGCACTGTAACAGTACTGTAGCACAATTAGGGATGTAATCGGATCGGATTTAGATCTGATAACTGACTGAATCTGAAATCCAATTAGTTTGGTATGTAGATTTGTATCTGAATCTGAGACGGAAATGAATCCTAATTAATCCAATTAATTCGGCATGTAGATTTACATATAAATCTGAGACCGAAATGAATCTGAAACCAAACAGCCTGTGTGTCAACCTGATTACATATAAAAATACATCCAATTAGCTATCTTTGTGTTACCTTCTTTTTCCATTCCATCCGACTCTGTTAGCTTGAATCCAGTTTGGCTAGATCCAATAAGGTTAGATTCAGTAATAACTAGATCCGACCCGAGTTGGACACTTTTACAAACTTACAATATTGACACACCCAAAACATAAATTTCATTACATTTTTCGGTTTGATATATATGTTTCTACATGGATAGCTTGGTTGCTCACACATAATATATATGATTTAAGTGTAATAAAAAAAGTTATGTTACAAAAAACAGTGTAGAACAGTTGGTTCGAATCTTTTTGTTCTCACTCCATAAAACACAAGTATTTCTGCACAAGCCAGTGCAGACTTGTCTCATCTGGCTCGATCTTAGCTCAACTCACCTAGAGACCAAGTCCGAACTGGATCTAGAAACAAACGAGTCTAGCAAGCCAAAACTGTCTGTGTTCCATTCATTCGGCAGTATACCAGCCCTGATCATTAACAACCATAGTTCTGATTCAGTTAACATCTAACAACTTTTACAAGAGAAACGAGTATGCGAAATAATTTTGCCCCACCCATCTTCAACTATTTTTTATTTTACATTTTAGTGACAGTTCTGATTGTCACTATAAATAAACTCAACAGTGACCGAGTGTAAACCGTCACAGTTTTTTCATTTTCTTTTGTGAATCCATAGCATCGAGGTGAAAAGATCAAAGTGCAATATGATTGCACAAATATTTGTGCATTAAGCACCTCACCTCCCTCCATCTTGGGGGCAGGGCCTGTCAGGTGTGGGACCCAGGACCTGATGGAGGGTGATGGGGGTGCTTAATAAACAAATTTTTGACTCCAGATCGAGGTACATTTAAAAACACCCTAAAGTCAGTTAACATCCATTGCACGATTGGAGTCGAATCTGTCATCATCACAGAACCAATATTCACTGAGACAAGAGGTCTGTGCAAGTCTCTATGGCGGAGTCCTGAGTCAAGACCACACAAACTGAAGACTTTGAAAACAAAAAACAAATGGTTTGTTTGTTGCTTGGGCTTCAAGTGTTCCCATTATATAATTACAAAGATAATTTAGGTTGACTTGCTGGGTCCAGCACATATCCTATTTTAAGAAAATACAGTCATTTCACAAGCGAAGGGTGCCTATTTATAGGTGCATCAATCTCATCCAAGCATAGAAGAATAATTATAAATTCTTCCCTACTCAGATTTCCTTCTTCTTTCTACTGTATCTTTCTGTCATGGGGTTCTTCTCTTTGACATTGCTGCTCTTTTCTCTGTTATTAGGTGCATTGCCTGCATTAGCACAGCAATGTGGTAGTCAAGCAGGGGGTGCTGTGTGTTCAGGAGGGTTGTGCTGCAGCCAATATGGTTATTGTGGCAGCACCAGTGCCTACTGTGGAACTGGGTGCCAGAGCCAGTGCACTAGTGGCTTGAGTTCTTTCATTTCAGAGGCTATCTTCAACCAGATGCTGTTGCATCGGAATGATTCGGCTTGTCCTGCTCATGGATTCTACACTTACAATGCCTTCATTACCGCCGCTAATGCGTTTAGCGGCTTCGGCACTACAGGTGATGATGCCACTCGTAAAAGAGAAATTGCTGCCTTCCTTGGCCAGACATCCCATGAAACAACAGGTATGAGAAGATGAATAACCCCAAAGGAAATATGGCTACACAACTTAATGAGGATTGCTAATCTTGAGTATGTGATGTTCAAGACTGATCCTTCTTTAACTGTCATCTTTTTGCATGAAACCATTGTGTAGATTTTTTTTCTTTCGTTTACCACAGAAAGAAACCACACTCAGGATTAGCATGCTAGCGTCACTGTCGAATATTTTCCCTTTAGAAATCTGCAAAATTAGACATATCTTTCCATCGATCTTTTGTAATACAAGGACCAATATGACATTTGTAAATTCTTCATGCAGGTGGATGGGCAACTGCACCAGATGGAGCCTACTCTTGGGGGTACTGCTTTCTCCAAGAGCAAGGTAACCCAGGCGACTACTGTGTTGCCAGTACTCAATGGCCTTGTGCCTCTGGAAAGAAATACTATGGCAGAGGACCAATGCAAATCTCATAGTAAGACCTCTTCTAAGTTTTCACTTCAGTTTTCTTATTGAAAATTAATTCTAGACAGGTTGAGAAGGTCAAAGTTGAGTAGGATACGTAACTGGAGTGATCGCCTTCAAAAGCGATCACGCCTTCTAAATGTGGACACGTGTCTTTTCTTAAATGTTATGTCATTAACTTCGGATCTGCAAAATTCACTCGCTTGATAAGCGATTTATAATTGAAAAGCCTCTTTTTGTCTAGCTGATTAAATCCTCTCCCTTCAACCTAGCGAGTCACATACGTACTGATTAGCCACTTTTAAGGAGACATCTATCGGCTTCCGATGGGGACAAGTGCTGGCCTATATATATATATATATATATATATATATATATATATATTATAGTTATTGTTATTGAGATCAATTGCAAAATCTGCTGTTGCACCTGATGGACCCATCATCTGCTGTTGGCCCCACAGCAGATAGGCTGTTACCCCAAAGATTGTAGGTGTTCAGGTGCAGAAGCACACAAAACTGTCCAATCACAATGCACCTTGTCCTCCCTCTATATATTGGGATGGGTTGTATATATGCACACATTTTCCAAATTGGAACTGGTTCATAGACACCAAGACCAGTTTGGCTTCTCATCTAGAGGCCTTATCTCTTAATGTCAGTAATGGTATAGCTAAAAAAAACTGCCTAAAACATTATCTGTTTCAATTTTGCAGCAACTATAACTATGGGCCTGCTGGGGTAGCAATAGGGTCTGATTTGCTGAACAACCCTGATGCAGTTGCTACCGATCCAGTAATTTCATTCAAGACAGCCATATGGTTTTGGATGACTCCTCAATCACCAAAGCCTTCACCACACGCTGTCATCACTGGGCAATGGACTCCTACGTCTGCGGACACGGCTGCAGGGAGACTTCCCGGCTACGGTGTAATCACAAACATCATCAATGGAGGCCTGGAATGTGGCCATGGAACTGATTCCAGGGTTGCAGATAGGATTGGGTTCTACAAGCGGTACTGTGACATACTTGGGGTGAGCTATGGCAGCAACCTTGACTGCTACAGTCAGACATCCTTCGCATAGTAAGACCTCATAGTGAAGGCGGGAGCACAGATTTGGATAGTCCATATGACTTAGGATAAATAATATCCGACGACTCCTTGCTGCTTTCTGTAGCAAACTCTAATAACAGTTGGCAATAAGAATGTTAACTCTCTCTCTCTCTCTCTCTCTCTCTCTCTCTCTCTCTCACACACACACACACATATACGGCCACATCATAAAAGGTGCAAGCGTACGTAGTGACAAAAGTTTAAAACGCCATGCAATTTATCGGCCATGGGATGTGACTCTAAACGATGTGTTCAATCAAGGGGTACCATAACCATGTTCGCAAACTCGAGGTGCAGAAACTTGGCATTTGAACCAATTTTTTTTCTGATTATACTGTCTTAAGACAATATGGAGTTTGAAGGAAACATGCTATTTCTCACATGATTTGATTGTTTTATGTGTAACTTTGTAGCGCATCCTAGAGTTTTTTGGCATCTCCAATTTATATTTTGGTCAAAGCTATGCATTCCATTTAATTATCGAACTCAATGCTTCATGAAATTTTGTGCAATCCAACACCACCTAGCAAATGACTACATATCTCACTCTAAAACAAAAGCAAGAATCAACCAATTTCAAAGAATTTCTCAAAAGTAAACAAATCATACAGAAGATAGCCCAATCGCCTACTTTAAGATGAGTTTATTCGAACACGGTCCATCTTCCGATCGATCGTCCATGGTGGTGTCTAGCTAGAGAGAATGGAAAACAGAGAGGAATGGTCGTTCCTCTTTGGAGAAGGATATACAATTTAGTTTCATAGTGAATTTGAGAATGCAATTAGTCTTCACAGATTCCAACTTAATAGCAACTTATTCTCCTGTTTGAATATTAAGGCCTAGATAAAACTCACCGAAAGATCTGCTTCTGATCTTTCTACAGAGCCAAAACATGCCACCAATCACATGCTCCATATCTCTGTTGGAAAAAAAAACCTCACGTAGATATCTCGAAACACCTAAACACTCCTTTCCATGTGCATTCTCCCTTCGAATTCCAACCGGAAACCCTAAATTTTCACCACCAACAATTAGAAATCCTAATTCCACAAAAGACTCCTCAATTTCGCCAATCAACAATCAAGGTCATAAAAATATTGCACATTTTTTATGTGTTGCCGCTTGAGCACCCTCCACCTTTTCCATAACAGCCTGTCAACTGTGGGGTCCAACTGCAGATGGTGGGTGCTTAAGTGCAGCAGCACATTTGGAATGTACAATGTGATTTTCTGACGGGAGTCAATCTGCATCTATGATGTTTCAGGAATGATTGTAGGAAGATAAAGATGAATTTGAGAAATGAAACAAGGCAGGGGCGGATTTGTTCATCAGTGATAGGATAAGAGGATGATTATGGAAAAAACCCAAAAAACATGTTCCCTCACTTTATTTTGCTCCTTTAATTTATCATTAAAGTCTACCTTGGAGATAGGAGTGTAGCAGAAAATGTTCATATGGACTTTGTGTTTAACAAACTATGGCGCACTAGTATTTTTCGGTATCACCTAGAAGTAGATTGGTCAAAAGCTGGTAAGATGGCATTGACCATCATGGTTGGAGCCACTCTTTTATTTTCTATCCATTCAATCTTAGAATGTGGTTCACTAAAACAATGAGTACGTTATGATCAAATTGAGTTTAAAATCAACCTATCTATTAATAGCAAAAGTAGAGGGAGGATCAGGTGCAATGTGATCATACACTTTTAGTGTGTTGTTGTACCTGATGACTGGCCATCTTTGGGATACAGCATGTCATCTGTGAGGCTCAACAGCAGGTGGTGGGTGATTAGGTGCAGCACACATAAAGTGTGCAATCACATTGTGCCTGATCTCAATTAGCAACAATATCCGTGTGAAAAGTTCATACGATTTGCTTGCATCTCGTGGGATCAAAATCACATGCAATTCTATCTCGTATATGTCTGCTTGGCCTCAAATGAAAATCCTTCTCTCGTGGTTGTAAGAATGATTCCCATTTAACTCATTTCTCACATGCAAGCAAGCATGAGACAATGAGGTAGCAAAATTCAAAATCACTTTTGGCATCATTTTTTCCACTCATCATATGATTCGAAATGACGTTATCCACCTTGTTATTTGGAATTACATGATTTTAGTTCACACTAGATGAAATGACGTGACCTTGAATCATATGAGAAGCTAGCAAAGGTGGCCCTAATTGTGGATCCTTAAAATTTTTGAAACCAAAAAGAAGGGGTTTCAGGAAAAAAATTTAGAAAAGGATCTAAAATTCGGATCTGAATTTTAGAAATTGTGGGGTATGTTCTTCAAGGTTATGTGCTTTTCTTCCTCCAATGAGAAGAGATCAGTCAAACCAGAAGCTCCAAATCTTTGTTTCGGGGTGACAGCTCGCAAGTGTTCGTACCTCGTATGCGAATTCTATACAAAAATGCGAGCTCAATGGCAAGAGTCATCAAAGATCAGGAAAAATATGAAAATAAAGAAATATACAAATGTTAAGGCTTTCAACAATTAATAAACAAAATGAGCAATAAAGAAAACCGAATTTTCACCTTTGGGCTTAGGTAGCTCGTCCTATGTTGTTGATAAGCACGAGAGAACACAAGTGACACTTCAGCTAGGCACGGGCTCCAAAAAGAGATTAGATAAGAGATTGGGACCTAGGCTAAGCTAAGTAGGTTCAACTTGGCTAGTCGTACAGAGATTTTTGGCAAAGTAGGACTATAGCTAGGGTTTTGGACTCCAGATAGTAAAATAGGAGGGTGCCTCCCTAATTTATAGTTTTTATGGCGGATCCAAATATATTTATTACATATTTGAGATCTGTTATTTTGGATCCGATTCATATTCTGATGAACGACTCCTAATGAACATTTTTTTAACTAAGGGTTGAAATTTATCCAAGGCATGATGCCTAAAATAGGAGATTAATTTTTATAAAGAGGTTTAGAACTCAGAATATTCCATTCCGACTTTGGAAGGTGTCGATGACATATTTTCTGAAACTAGTGAAAACTACTTACGACAATTGTTGTGACGTCAATTGTTGCTGACGACAAATGTGATTTGTCATCAGCGATAGCTGCTGATGATGACGACTGTTGGGTACAAGCATAAAGACAATATGCTCGCAAAAATGACCTCATCAAGTAGTCAAGCACATAACAAGATAATTGAAGGAGCTTAGACGAATATTCAAAGTAAGTTTTTTGAACAATCTTCAGCCAATAATCAAATTGTAAATTCAATATCCAAGGCGTTAACAGTCCTTGTTCCTCACTGCCTTTTGGGCAACCAATAGCCTCGGTCATCAAACCCAGAACAGTTCAACTAAGTCACAATGTCAGATTAATATAAGGCATAGAATTCAGACACGGGACCGATAGCCAACATCAATGGATAGGCAACGCTTTGGGCATCCAAGGAGTGTTGCACAAAAATTAACAGTGACAACACTGACAAAATAAAAAGAAAAGAATGTCCAAAAACTGAACTGACTGGGATCAACAGAGTCGTTGGGATGTTTCACCAAACAACTGGTGTGCATTAAAGATTATGTACCAACAAACAATTTGGGAACAACACTTGGACCAGATTATATACCACAAAAAATTTGTGAAAGATCAATATCCCTTTCCCTAACAGGGATACTAAGAAGGTATTCATATATTTCATTCCACATAAACCAAAATAAAGTTGTATAATAGTCGGCTAATATAACAATACATGTTTTGATAAAAAACATTCCAATCAAACAATATAATAAATAACCAAGAAGAGAAGAAAGTTAAACGAGCATAGCTCTGGCGATGGAAAATGCTGGCAAAGATTCAATCCTCACACCTTCCTTCAACAACATGCGGATGGACCAGTCCAATAGTCGACGTCCGGCCATTCTTCCCTATGACAGTCCACACTCGACGTTGAACTCCCAAAGAGCTGAAGCCGATGGGGCAGACACCACGCAATCGATTTCTCAATTGGTGATTTCACAATAACCAAGCAAGAAGGGTCCCCTTCTTCTTTACTTTCCTGACTATTTACAGGCAGCAATGGAGACGAGGAACAACATTCTTTTTTGGGGGGACTAGGGTTGCCACCCCTGGAGCCAATAAGAGGGATCCAAGGTCCAACAACTATTTTTGGACCTAATGAGCTCTCTTAGTTCCCAACAACTATTTTTGGGAACCCAAGGAGATCGGAATAGTAAAGTACATAAACATACCCAAATCCAATACAGAAAAATCTACTCAGACAAACCATTGCACCCATCAATAGTCTAAATGGATCCTAACATGATATTGAAGCCAAATCTGGGTCCACAGAGGGAATCCAAAAAAAACCAAAAAGTTAAAATTTTTAATTACTAAAATTATCATAAATCCTAAATATTTACTAGATACTCAAATAATAATTTTTGAACAAAAATTAATATATGGAGTTGCCAAAATAAATTTTAGAAGCCCAAAATTAACATTTTGGTCCTACAAGTTTGATTCTGACATGAGCTTGGCTTTCGTATTCGGGTTTGATGATAAATCTTTCCTGAACATGTCTTCAAAACGTCCTCTTCGAGATCATTCAAATGTGTTACATCAGACGATAAGATGTTGATGTCACTTCTGAGAAAGTGGTTAACTACGGAAGACAATTCAACATGACAGTGATGATGACAATTATTGTGTCTTTAGCAGCTGAAAGCTTGTTTTCCCTATAACTTTTGATCCTGATGTCGAATTGACTTAATTTTTGTTTATTTAATAAGCAGAAAATCTTCTCTTTAATTCTTCTTTTGGTAAAAAAACCTAAAAAAGTTATTTTAAAGGCCAAAAATCAAATTGAAGTTAACTTTATTTTGGAGTAACCTTAAAGATATGAATTTTTGGTATGAAAAAAATCTCAGTAAAAAATTAAGTGTTTACAAATGCATATCTTTGTTGTCGAGTGTGTGTGAAGCTTGATTGATAACAAAAAAGTAGATACATTAGCTTTGAAAAAGAGTGAAAGATTGACTCTGACCAAGTTTTCTTTAAAAAAGAATCTTATAAATAACAAAAACATAGACGACTTAATGATGCAAGATGATAGCTAAATGCATATAGCTCAACATGAGGGTCTCTCTGTGATGCATGTTTTATAGGTAGAGAGGTCTAGCCAAACGAGGTTAGTCTGGAGACTAAGCTAATACCTTGTTTTACACGAGGGCTTTCCTTGAACTCGGT